>NW_015112628.1:555991-560825 GCF_001443285.1 Poecilia latipinna
TTTAACGAGTCAAAAGGTTTTTAAAGTTCAAGAATTTTTCCTCTCTTAACATTGTCCAATACTAAAAAAAAAAGTTTGGTGATCTCTGGCATCTTGCCTTGAGAGCAGAGTTTGAGGCAACTTGCTGGCTTTTTCTCTATCAAACATGTGTCTCTTATTTTGAGGAAATATTGATGTTTCTCCAAAATTATAACCTTTTTCAACCTGCATAACTGCGCTGTTGAAAATGAGGAACTAACATTCTCAAATGACACTGAAGTAAAATCCAATCCAATGTCTGGCATGAGGTTACACGTCTGGAAACTGCTGTTGTAAAGTCCCTTGGACTCAACTTAAAAGCAAAGAAGACACGCCTTTTCTATTGCTGCTTCTATTCTCTGGAATAAGTTGCCTTTCCAGATAAGAACTGCCCACAGTCGAACATTTTAAATCATTTCTTAGAATTCTGTTGGTACTACCTAGTATCTATTCATATAAAATCAAAAAGTGCCATGTTTCGTTACCTAAATGCATCATTGTAACAGTATGAAGAGTGAGGGATTTTCCATGGTTGTCCTGAATGCAGCATAGCAAGAGTGTAATGACGTCCAAGGGCGTAGGAACGAGTCTGTCATTGGGGGGGACGCATATCGGAAACTTGATAGACCAGTAAAAGGCTTGAGCAGAAATGTCATAAACTATTGTGACATCAACACATCAGTAACGCGTTACTCTAATCTGACCCTTGTTTCAGTAACAAGTATTCTAACATGTTACTATTTACAATCCAATAATCAGATTAAAGTTATGCATAGTACAATGACCGTCATTCCAGGATGAACACTCACTTTAGCATTTGCCTCACAACTGGCAAGCTAAATACTCTGGTAGCACAGACAGGCTACCAGATTCTGATATATTTTATTGGTCAAAAGACATTTGATTATTGGTCAAAATGCATTGATATAAATTGACTGGTAATTGAACAGGTTCTACCTCTTTCTAAAACCAAAGTAGAAAACAGCTCATAAAATAGGACTCGGCAGTTTTAAACTCAATACAGCAATTTGACCAACAAAAATAAAATCTAAAAAACAAGTTTTGTTCTTCTTGAACATCTCTCTACATCAGTGCAACAGTTTGATCTACAAAATAAATAAAAATTATACTTTTCACGTCTAACAGACACCTTAGCTCCTCACTGTTAACTCAGTCTCACTTTCCAGCTCTGCATTCAGTAACTTAAATTAAAACCGGTTAATACATAGGTCAATAAACTAAATGAAGACCTCACCAGAGTTTCTTCATCTTTCTTCAACATCATTCTAGCTCTGCTGTCATCCTAAATATATAACATAATTTCATATACCGTAATATAATTTCATATACCGTAATATAATACACATGTTAAGTGGTCGAGTACGATCAGGTGTTGCTCACAGTGGTTCTTAACCTGGGTTCGATCGAACGCCAGGGGTTCGGTGAGTCGGTCTCAGGGGTTCGGCGGAGCCTCTGCCGTGGAGGTAAAGACACACTGTGTAAAGTCGTGATGACGCCCCGCTTTGCCATCGCTTGCTGCAGAGGATCACGTTACATTGCTTAGCCAATCAGTGCTGCGGAGGAGCACTGATTGAAGGAGCTCCACTCTCAGCATGGATTTGAACTTGTGTCGTTAATTACTTCAGCAAAGCTCACAATTTTTACCAAATTCTGTAGCTTTCGGTGTACTTCTAAATCTGCTCCTTAGTCGCATCTTTTCGGGGTTGACACTGCCTCTAGTGGCGTGGGGGTGGTAACACAACTAATATAATTACAATACTAAATCAGAATACCGCAAAGTCTTTATTATTTATTAATAAGTTTTCATTCTCTTAAGATTGTAGAGCTAATTAAATGATCTAAACAAGACCTTAAAGTGGTTCCAGTTTCTCTCGATGGCCAACCTGTTGAAACTGTGACAAATTTAAATACCTTGGGTCATTCCTGGACATATTTGACTGACTATATTTTGAAGAACTGTTCTCAGAGACTCTACCTTTTAAGAAGACTTGGTGATCACCCTATAGCTGTGTCCGAATTCAGGGTCTGCATCCTTCGAAGGACGGATTTGTAGGCCGATTACGTCATAGCGTGGCGACAAGGCCTGTCCGAATTCAAAGACTCCTTCAAATGCATCCTTCAAATGCGTCCTTCTTTTCCCCAGATTTGAAGGATGGGTCCGGTGTATCCTTCACGGCCCACGATATCCCATAATTCATTGCGGGTTCCAACTGGGCGTTCAGGCAGAGCGTCAATGGCGGTGAATAGCGACAAATTATTTAGCTTTATAACACTTTAAATGACACAACGTGATTTGGTTCAACGTTTTTAGGCGAGAATGTAAGTGTGTAAATCTCAAATATCTGCTCGGTTCATCAATACATCAACTAATTGCAATATTGCTCTGACATTTTCGGACCTGTCTGCTCCCGCTGCGTTAACAGCCAGCTGGGCGCTCCAGGTTCGGGATACCGAGAGAAAACGCCTAACTTCTGGCACATTGTTATAAAAACTCCCGCTAGCTTTCCCCAATGAGTGGGAGTTAAACACCGATATTATTCAGACAGGTCTGGTTGAAAATGTTTGGTTTACAAAGTATTTCAAAGCAGAGCACATTGATTGATTAATTAAAGTTAAGCCTTCAAACATAATAGGTTTATTTAACCGCAATGTCCTATGTGCGATGTGGAGAGTATTATTATTATTATGGGTCTCTTTGGTTGGGCTGCCCAGTGGTGCAGTTGACCTCACAGTTGCCTTGCTGCAAGAAGGACCTTGATTGGAATATTGGCCCGGGGTCTGCATGGAGTTTGTATGTTCTCCCTATGCATGGGTAGATTCTCTCCACGCACTCTGGCTTCCTACCACAGTCCAAAAGTATGACTGTTAGACTGATTGATCTTTCTATATTCTCCTAAAGTGTGTGTGCGTGTGTGTCTGTGTCTGTGTGTGTGTGTGTGTGTGTGTGTGTGCGCGCACGTATGTGTGTGCATGATTGCCTCGTGACCACACCAGGGATAAGCATGTAAAGATAATGGATGGATGAGTCTGTGTTTGGTAGATTTATTTGCAGTGTTTTTAATTTGCTTTTGTTAAATATGAAAGGTATTATAGAAAATATTATACAAAGAAAGAATGTCTGCTTTCACAACAGAAGAAAAACATAAAATGATCAAAGGAAGCATAAAGATTCTCATATAGAGAACATTGAATGCAAAAGGATTTATCATATAAAATATTACTATTTCCCAAGGTATGTATGTACTCTTCTTTGAGCCAAGCCCAGAGAGCTGGCTCCCTGAAAAGAGACTAAATTTCCATCAGTACCAGCTTGTATTTAAGGATAGGAGGCTGAATTGTGCTAAATGAACTCAAGACGTCAATATTGTGTCAGTCTTACAGCAGCGACTACAGATGAGAGATTGGAGCTGGATTATTTATGCTTTAAATTGCAAATAGCTGTATGCTTTTATTTACATCTGTCTTTTTTTCTGTTTGATCCAACAAATTATTTCTGATACTAAAAGAAATAAAAAAATAAAATAAAATAAAAACTCTCACAAACCCTTAACAGGAACCTGTTAGCATTTTAGGTATAAAATAAAACTTACCTGACTGGAGATATTGCCGGAAGTGAAAGAGAAGGCATCCAAAGCCAAGAAGAAAGACGAGAAGAACCAGGAAAGCTTTGGCCCATAACGGAAATTTATCTGTTGACAAACAAAAAACTTGTAAGATCGCTTTAATGATTGTACATTAGTAAGCTATTTGTAGAAATTTGTTTTAAAAACATATTACTAAGCCTGTTTTTTTATATTACAAAGCCTAAAAGATATTTTTTATAGAGAAAGATCCTTTTGATTTTTTTTTATTAAATGAGTAAGGTGAGTTCTGAAATACTAACTTTCCTATGTTTTACTTATTGAATACTACAGAGTTGGATTTGCAACGACATAAAATGAACAGAAAATACTCTCCCTCTTTAGTAGTGAATTATTGCATGTAGAATGATTCTTCCCTGCCTTTTTTTGTCTACAATAAAATAATTCCAGAGGTTTATACTGTTTCTCTCCTTCTTAGCCACTATTAAGTGGTGCCCACAGCTGCTCTGCATGCTCTCAAACAAGAGTACAAACTTTGCAGTGCAAGAGGAAAGATGGAGAAGACGGAGAAAGAGTGGAGCTGTTTTCAAAAGAGATAACTTTATGAAGAAACAGGAGATTAGCTCCATAGAGAAACAGCTGAAGCTGAGAAGGAAATAATACTCTAACTACAGAACAGATGAGTTCTAAAAAAGTACAGAAACTTGTGTTTGCTGCATGTGAGAAAAAATGCTATTAAAAGTAATTTGTGATAATGCCCAATTTCCGTGTCTACTTTGACAGCACTAATGCTATTTGCGGATTATCCTATTTGCTAAAGTTTCTGTGGAAGGCAGTGATGGCATAGTTACTTTGAAAAAGTTACTTTAATCAGATTACTGACAACTCCTTGAAAAAGTAACGTAGTCAGATTACTGACTACTTGATTTGGAAAATACATTACGTTAAAAGTAACTTTTTTAGTTACTTTCAGCAGCTGCTAACAACAACGCTCCACCACCTGTGAAAATTACATTGATCTTTGGCATTACTTAATTGCAAGTTATTTTATTGTAAAGCAGTGCACAAGTGTTCCAAAAGAGGGTGCTGTTGGTACCACCGCAATCCTGGCATGTTTGTCCTGCCGGGGACACCGTAGTGCGGGAGATTTTTTTGTACACGAACTTTTTTTTTTTTTTTTTATTGACAATAAAGGGGTTTACAAAATAGCAAAC
>NW_015112628.1:561436-576668 GCF_001443285.1 Poecilia latipinna
CCCCCCGCTTCCTACGCCTATGATTTTGATAGTCCACTTGCACTTATGTGCAAGCTGTTTTTCATATTTGCTAAATATTTAGCTAGAAACCTACATTTTTAATTAGCATACCAAATATTTAGTTAGGAAGCTAAATATTTAGCTATTGATCTGAATATATAGTTAGAAGGCTACACATTTATTTAGCAAATGTAATATCAGCTAGCAACCCAATTTTTTAGCTATCAACCTAAAGATTTAGAAGCTAGGTATTTAGTTACTGTCTTAGTGAGGAAGCTAAAAATTTAGTTAGCAACCTTATTGTTTAGCTAACAACTTACATTTCCAGTAAACAACCTAAATATTTAGTAAACAAGCTGGATATATTTCCTTGCTTTGTTAGATGTTTAGCTAGCAACTTAACTTTTTAGTTTAGTTCAATTAAAAGTCCAAATATTTAGTGAGCAAGCAAAATATTTAGGTCTGAGCTAAATATTTAATTTGGAAAATAAATATTTACTTTGGAACAATAATGAAATAATTCCCAAACTATTTAGAAAGCTAAATATTTAGTTTTAACTTTAGCTCAGTGACTTCATTAATAAATTCAGTGACGTCCAGGTTTAAGTCGGTAACTCGAATCAATCTGTTGGATTTATTTAGTTAGGAAACTATTTTACAAATTGGCAAAAGAAGCTGATCTTGACTGCTTTGTTTTGCGTCTAAAATACTAAACAACGTTTTGACTTTGGTGGAACCGATTTGACTTATCAGATCTACTAGAGAATGTTAACTCTTTGCTGGATGTCGCCAAGTTGATCTGCCCTCCGTGAAGAAGCCATTTAATGTTCCTGCCTCGACGACAATGTATGCATCATTATCCTGAAAAATGACCAAACCTCCTCTGAACCGATGGAATGAGAAAAATGATATTCTGCCTGTGTGATTCCTGCCGAGGTAATGACTGTCAGCTGCCGTGCTCCACCTGACATGCAGCCATGCATCATCCACGACTGTCAAAATATGCTTGTTATCTTCATTTCTTTTCATGTTTCACTGAAAGTGGCATCAAACACAAATTCCAGCACCATCACCTCGGTCAAGGAATCATCGCTGAATCCCACTTTCATTCAGTCATCCACAGTCTTCACAAGGAGGTAGGTTTCATTTCCGACAGTTTATTTTTTACATTTCTGTCATAAGCTTTAGCCACTTTCACCAAACATTTCTGTCAAACAGCTGAAAACCAAGCCTCTCTTTAAAAACCTCTCTGAGTTCATTAACCACCAGTGGAGGTATCCCACACAGATGGAAGTTCTCGGAAGTTGCAGAACCGCAGGAGGCTCCGCGATTCTGGCTGCGCTGAAGCATAAAACACATCAGCGATGTCAAAAAAAAAAAAAAAGAATAATTCTGCCTCTGTGTCTCTTAACCCCTTGTAGATTATTGCTGCAAATTTGCTTTAAACTGTTTCAGCTCGCTGTGTAAATTTGGTCATCTGTGTACAAAAAAACAAACGTTTGTCTATTTGACAGCAAATAATTTATATGTTTTTCTATAGTTGCAAGTAAATCCAGGCTGTAAGGGATTAGGCCACACTAGAGGCATCTGGATGTCTTTATTAACACTTATTGGACATCGTGCTGAAATGTGCGGTCCGATGTGTGGGTCTGGTGAGAACTGCTGCGTGTCAAATGTTTCACAGTGGGGTTCCTGTGTGGTATGATCCTGTAGCCAGCTGGCAGGCCGTCTGTGTCCACTACATCACAGCCCTGAACAGCACAGCTGCCTTACATAAGCTGACTGTTGCAGGTTATAGTTGATCGGCTCAGTGGGTCGACTTCAACCCGCCTACCCACCTTAGTTCTTTCTGAAATCACACAAATGTTCAAAGGACGTCCATGACCCAGTTTGAATTTTTTTGTATCTCCATGTTTCTTTTACAAAATCTTTTTCTGTTTCCTTTTTTTTAGGGTTTTTTTTTTTTTTTTGTCCTGATCCTTCGTTGTCTTAACGGTCTCTCCCATACTTCACTCGAAGCGTAGAAAATAGCTCCGATTTCTGTTTCAAATGTGTGCAAAACTTTCTCGATATTCCGCAAAAATTAACAAAAGAACATCATATCACAAATATGTTGATTCCATTAAATTAAAAATGCTATTCAGTTTACACGTGAATATGTTTGCTCATGTGATAAGTCGTTCAAAAACATGCAACTATGTCCTGTTGTCTTATTCTTCCTGATTTGCACCAGTAACATCTTGTTGTTGATCGTGTGACTCTTGTGACACAACAAAAGGCGTTTCCGTTTTGTGGAACAAACCAATTTTGTTTCAGAAAAAAAAAAAAAAAAAAACACCTCATCCTAACGCCAAAACATTTTAATTGACAATTTTTTTTAATTGCCACGTTTCTAATAAGCAAATTTATTTTTGAAATGTCAGATTGTGTAATAATATGGCCAATGGAAACACAGCTGCTGACGTAGGCGTTCTCCTCCCCTTCCTTCTCGAGGCTTGGCCAAAGCCGAACTATTTCGCTCAGGGGTCTGTGGGTGTGTTGTGAGACTGGTCTGAAGTTTGCAGTTGCATTTTTTTGCAAACATCTTCAACTAGTCCGTTTCCACTATCTGGTTTTTGTATCCGCAGGCGATCGGAACATTTTTGAGGAGCGTTTATCAGACGCGGTGAGAAATTCTGTACATTTTCATGATCCTTCAAGAAAACAAATATTTTGTGTGATGTCTGATCACACATTGAGTCTTCTTATATTTCTTGGTCTCAGCAATAAATCCTAGAAGATTAAACTTACATAAATGTTGTTTTACCATGACTCCATTCAGGTATAGGCTCATCATGAGTTCAGTGTGTTCTGTGATCAGTATTTGACCCATAAAACAGATACTTCCTGAACAAGAGTTGGATTTGTCTTTGAGTCATGAGGAAGCCATATTTGTTGGAGCTATATGTCGACATTCCAGAGCTGACCTGACCGTTTCGTTAGAAAGCGGTAGGGGGTTTCCCCTGGCGGTCTGCGCCTCATGTGAAAGGTCTGTGTGGATACAGACGTGCAGAAACCACGTGATCGCGCACCGACTGTTGGGCTTCGGCTGAAGTATGGGACAGCCTTCAGAAGTAAAGCTTTACTTTTTCAACCTTCACAGTTTGTTCACGCTGCAAAAACTCAAAGTCTCATCAAGTGTTTTTAGCTGGTTTCTAGTGTACACTTGAAAAAGGCCAAACTACCTCACAAGTAACCTTGCAGAAAGATAAAGCAGCTTGTTTTAAGTCAATAACTTGAATATTGACCAAAAGCACTAGAGCCACTGGCAGATTTCTTCACTCATTAAGTGGGAAAAAAAACATCGTTAAGAGTTAAATAATCTGCCAGTGGAACTAGTCCTTTGTTTTTAATCAATATTCAAGCATTATTGACTTAAAACATGCGCTTGTATCTTGGTGAAAAGTTGCTTGTAAGTTAGTTGTATCTTATTTCATGTGAACGAAGATATTTACCGTAGAAACTAGACAAAAATACTTGGGAAGATTTTGTGTTTTTGCTCTAAGATGAATGTTCGCCTGACTGAGATCAACAGACATCTTTTGCCACACTCTGTGTTGATCTACCTTCTTAACGGACTTTTATAATCCCATATAAAATAGCGTTAGCTGACATCTGTCCTGTCTGGACCGTGTTTCCCGTCAATCAGAGAGATGCAGCAGCGTTTTAAGGTCACCAAGAACCGTCCTGTAAACACAGAATTATTTGTGATATTAGACTCGCCCGGGGTTCTGTGATGATAATTAATCATCTAAGAAGAAAAAGAAGAATAGTTTCAAGACCAAACAAATAATTACATGAGCTAAAAACAGCCCCAGTCTGATCCAAGAGGAAAACAAGTGTTCAAAGGCAAATATGTAGACGTCTCCTGGGTGCTGAGATTGAAACACAGAAGTGAGAGTGAGAGCAGACGGTAATGGGGAGATGCCTTTTGAACAAGTAGCCTGCAGTTACTAACAGTCATTGAAAAACAAATTCTGCTGTTTATTAGTAGCAGGCTAGTCTAGTGGAGGAGGCTGAAGCCAGAGACGGGGGCGAATGTTTGAGAGTCAAATCAAGTCTAAATGACAACCAAAGATTTGAGGCTCAACTTACAGACACATTGATTCATATTCTATATAGTCGATTTTCATGTAATCAGGGTGAAAACAAGCTAGTGGATAATCTCTGATTTGAGGCGTTGATTATGTTATTAGGGGCACTTCTATCATTACTAAGGCATTTCCTGTTTTTCAAAATAAAAGGCAGGTAGTTAACATTCTCCCTCATTTGCTAACTACACTGCGCCTCACTCATGTTGTCCTCCATAAAATGTTTTTACGATTAAGAGCCTCCAAGCCCTATGCAGTGCAGTAGATGAAGAAGTGGGTAATATAAACTCGAGTATTAACAAGTGAAGAAAGGGGGAAAGATGGAGAAAAGTTTTAAGGGAAGGAAGGAGATGAGAGGAACGAAGCATAGAGAGAAGACAAGCCAACCCCAGGAGTCTGCTTCTGCAGCTGCAGAAAGAGAGAAAAGGCTAACAATAAAAGAGAAACCACAGCAACCATCAGCATATTAGTGTATAACAATTTTGATGTCACTAAAAAGTAAGCGACACAAGTTAATACAAGATGTAGTTCGTGGCAACCAGGCCTCAACGTGGAGCACGTCTGAAAAACACCTGAATCAAAACAGTTTGAGCTAATCAGACAATTTGCGGAATAAATTTAAGATATTCAAAAGAAGCTAATAGTAGTTTTCTGCATCTGGAAATAATATTAAGATATTTAAAAAATATATACATGTATAGATAAAATGTTAAAAATCACAAATTGTGATATTTTTAGAATTACAAAGATTACAGGAGTTAACTTCCTTTCCTATAATCTCGGAGTGTTATTGGGCGACTATTTGACGTACCATTGATGAGAAAATTGTTATTTAAGTCATGAGAAACATGAGCTGAAGAAAAATGACTAGTTGACTGAACTGAGCTGAATGTTTGGACTTAAACCCGCCGTCGTGTTGCGTGAACACTCGACCGGGATGGAATGAAAAACGGAAATGTTTCTACAACGGCAATATCCACTGGAAGCTGTTACTGGAGCCGAGAGCTTTATTGCAGAAAGACAAAAGATTTTATTGGAAAAAATAATAAAAAAATGTTTTCAACAGCAATGGCAAGAACAAGTTTTACTTTGACTGTTCCCATCGGATTAGATTACAGCAATTTCACTACTCCGTACGTTTTTTGTTTTTGTTTTTTCATTCATTGAGGCTCTGAAAGATAGGACTGAGGTTTAAAGGTATTGGATTTTCTTTAACCACAGAGAGCTTAACCTCTAAGCTTTTGAATAAACCTTTTAAAAAGCTTCAAAATAAATCCTAAAGGATTATGGGTAATAAAAAGGCGAGGAACAGGAGTGTCAGCTTTAAAGGAAACCAGATTTTGGAATAATCACAAGTGCTCCCTGAAAATAGAGGACTAATGAAAAACAGTATGACGAACTCATGCTCTTTGAACTGTTCCGTATTTTCTCACGCTGCAGCTACAGGCTTTGATGTGACATTTGTTCATATTCACCTTCACCACCAGACTCTGATACCCCTGAATAAAACACAGGTAACTGCCTCACATTGTCCACCTGGTTGTAATTTAATCTCAGTGTGAGTGCGGCCGTTCCGTGAAGGCGTCAGAGGATTTCGTAAGAGAACAAACAGCATCATGGAGACCAGGGAAAACAGCAGGCAGGTCAGAGACAAAGTGCGGAGACATTTAAAGCAGACTTTGGTAATAAAAGGATTTCTTCCCCTAAGGCAAGGAGACGATTGATCAGAGAGGTAACTATGGAGGATCTGTAGCGATCCATATCGCAGCTAGGAGAACCTCTCCACAGCACAACCTGCATTTCACAGATATGCTGCTGAAAAAGGACTCAGACTGAGATACAGGCTTACAGGAGGAAAACAACGTTGACCAGACATTGTGAACAAAGAAGTTGCAGAAAACTGATGAAGCTTTAGAATTGTAGTCTGCCTGTAGTTTCAGCAATGACAGCTAAGGAAGCGGACGAAGACGTTAAGTCTGTGCTGGCCACGCCTCTACTTCTCTCTTGTCAGTGGAGGATGGTCGTTTACATCCATTTCCAGCTGTTTCCGGTAAGCTTCATAGCATCAAACTGGCGCACTGCATATGTCACGGCCAAACGTTAAGAGATTTAAGTTTGAAATAATACCTAAATGTTAATTTAATAGCACAGAGCTCAGACCTCCTACACTAAGCGAAGCGTAGAACAAGGGGCTGGTTTCTACCACGGAAACTTGATGAGACTAACGCAAAAAATGCTTTGAACTGCCTATAATGGATAAAACTCGTAATATACCTCAACAGTTTTTACCATTCGTATTGCTTGGCATTACAGCAGAAATAATGCAGCATATCACTGTAAAAATCTTACAATTTGAGCTAGCAGTTAGCACAGTTACCACAGTTAGCATGCTAACCCCCCATGTTGTAAGTTTTTCATTTTTCCCAATGAAAATTTCAGGATGGTGGCCATTTTTGAGTCTTTTGAACCAGTGGCACTGATCGCGAATGACGTCACTGTTACCCAGATGTTCGAACAAACAAAGCACAAAGAGAATGGCGACATCCGAACAGGGTGTAACACTGGAAGATGAGGACGTCCCAGGAGCTTCGTTTAAATATTCTTCAATACAGAAGCTCAGTGTGCAGCAACTTAAATGACGGTTGAAGTGCAGAGGACTCAAAGAGAGCAGAAAGAAGGCAGTGTTGGTAGGAAGGTAGGTTTTTTTTTTCTGGCTATTTGACTTGTACTATTTGTTCACTACACAGGCTCACCGCTCGTTTGACCAAAACTAATATGGCCGAGATGAATTATAGTAGCTAGATGCCATTTTCGATCAGTATTCATAAAATGGTTTGGATGAACTCTGTCGCATCATATTTTTTCAACTTTTGTCGTTCTCTTTGTATACAACTTTAAAGTAACAATTCATAGCAAAATAAAACGTCAAAACTGAAGCTGAGGTCTTTGCTGTTTGTGAGTCTCACACCAGTCTTCAACTGAAAGGAGACGAAGTGTGACGCCGACTGAAGAGACACTCATCTTAATGGTTAGCATTAGCTTCTGCTAATTTTTTAAAAAAGTGTTTAGCATTAGCAGAGCTAAGATCCTGGTTAGCGAATCAGTGCTTAGTTTAAGTCCACCGCCATTTTGAAAAATGTCCACCAGAAAAAGTCAACAAAAGATTAAATAGATAATATTATTATTAGTTGTATGGTTTAAAAGGATGAGTATTTATACAATCATTATTTGATGTCTAAATTTGTGCAGTTGTCATTATTTTGTGCAGATCAATCTTCAGTTTGATATTTAACTTTTTTTTATTATTTCTTTTATCAAAAGTGAATCTCTTTTCTTTTAATCACAATTGATTTGTAAAAGCAAGAAAAAAAACAACATCCAAGAACAAAAAAATACTTTGTGTACACACTACAAATACCTCATGATGTACCATTATATCATATTTAAACAGAAATAAAACCTATAATCAACATGATTTACTACAAATATACCTACAATCAGCTTAAAAAGCTGAGGAGAACTCCAGGCTCTCGACTTTTATCTCGGCTGCCACTAGTTTTTCATTCGCAGCTTCCATTTGCCCTGCATGAACCGAAGTTTTTGCTCTGCTGTCTCTCCTCCTTCCAGGATGAACTGAAAGGCCTCAGTAACACTTTTATAAATATCCTCCTGAGAAGCTGCAGGATCTGTGCAATGGTACTGTGATAAAAAAAAAATATTAAAAAATCACTCTTAAAGATATTTTACCATGAACACTAATACTTAACTCAACAGCACCATAAATAATAAATCCTGTTAAACAACTGATATAGAGACTGAATGCTTTTAATCACATATTTATTTTGTGAACAAAAGTTTAAAACAGACAAAACTTCAAAAGATATTTAAAACTTGACACAGAAAATAAATAAATCTTATGAGTACAGTCACATATGAAATACTCAGATTACTCTGCAGCTGTCAGGTGCATCAGAAAAGGAAAATAAGTTTACCAAGAGCTGCTCCACGATCACTTTGTTGAATGATGTGTGGGGAGAAAACCTCATCTTGCATGTCACCAAAACAAAGCAAATAATTGTAAATATCAAAACAATCAGACTTACATCTAACATTGTTGTCATCATGGGAAAAGTGCGATTGGTTGAGAAATACCTACAGTTAACAAATATCATCATCTACAACAATTTTCTATGGATAATTAAACTGCATTTAATTACCCTTGAAATATTGAAACATGATTTATTTTTCTACCTTAATTAAAAATTCTCAATTAACATAATTTTGGACTAATGAACAACAATTTAAGATTGACAGCACTTCCTCCACTGCTGAAACTGTAGGCAGACTGCGACTGTAAAACGGTGAAGAAAATGATACAAAAATTGGACCAGATGAAATTCTAATACAGAAACCAGGATATCATAATGTAGTCAACAATGTTTTTTTTTTTGTTTGTTTGTTTTTTGTTTTTTTGGGGGGGGGGGTTTCCTTTAAAAATGTATTTTCCATGACAACCATGATGGCCATCTTGAAAAATAAAAAACAAAGAATTCCACACAAAAATAGTAAAATATTCAACGAATCCAGAATTCTTCTGGATTTTCTACATTTTTTGATGTGTTTAAACTGCCAAAGTTGGGACAGAATGGTTTAGATCAAAGTATATTCGCTCTGTTTTTTTATTTACAATATTTAGTGAACATTAATGAACAAGTACAGTCAGTGTGCCAATTAGCCAAAGGCTATTTTTCCATCTGTTGTCCCTGGGTGGGTTTTACAAAGTCACTCTAATAAAACAAAAATAATGAATATAAAACTCCCTCAACATTTAAACCTTACACTAGCTTCATCTCAACATCAAGACATAAATCAAATTTAGAAACTCTGGTCAGAAAATGACCAGAAATTGCTGTTAATAGTTAAAGTGCACGCCACACATTAAAGTTCGTTTTTCCTTCCGTTTTACAATTACCCACCACTTCTTGATCATTTTTCCACATAAAGTCAGTCGATACAGCAGCTGCAGTCTCACAGGGCTGTGTCTGTCTGGAAGTGTTGGCAGATTAAATGGGGCTCTGCAGGAAGTCCTTTAACTCTGCAGGTTAAAGTGAACTGAAGCAGGCAGAAAAACAACCACAAACATTTACAGAGAACAGACTTTCAGTTGAAGGAAAGCCGGGGTGGCCTCTGTGACTTGGACTGAGCCTTTGTGTGTGAGCATTCAGAGCTTCCCAGGGTTGTGTGGGCTGTCCGGACGTCGGCTTTTCTTCGGGACGCTCTTGACACCTTTAAACTTTACATTAAGACTCGTCAGCGCAAGGTCTGGAGACTGAATCATCTCGATCAGCATTTGAATCTAGTTGTCGATGCAAAGATTAGAAAAACATCAGACATGTTATTATTTATTCAGTACGAGAAGAAAATGATCGTCTGGGTCACATTTCTTCCGTCTCGTGCTGGGAGAATTCAGATGTGCTGTTGAGTTCATGACTGCAAAGAAAATCACAAACCAATTATGGGAAAATGTTAACTGGGAAAAAAAATATATGTATATATATTATTCAGTCAGGATTACGGTAAGGATATTACATCCTATAACATGACTCCAAATTAAAAAAACATTTTATGAAAAGAAATCTGAGGAAATCTGGTAGAATAAGTGGCAAAAGACCCGTATAAGAAAGGAATCATAAAAAAAAAGACAGAAGAAATGTGACTTTAAAAACTAACAGTACATCTTAATAAAAGAAATAAGTTGAAGTAACTTAAATGTACAAACACGTTGTGGTTGCTTGTTTCTATCAACTCATAAAACTCAGAAATTAATTTTTAAAGTAATAACTTGGTTGATTTAAGTTGTTTTAAGTAAGTAATGATAAATAATTCAACTTTGTCCCATTGACTCATTTTTGTTTAAGTTTTGTTTAAATGAAAGCCCCACTGAGCATGGACTGCTTATTGATCATTTTTTTATATATATTATTATCTGTACTTTGTGTTTATAAGTCATAATATGGTGAACAAGTAAAACTAAAAATTGTGCATTCAGATTTTTTTTATGATCTACAGGAAACGAGTTGATATAATATTCTGGTGAAGTTTTTTTTTTCACTGATTACAGAGTACAGATCATTTTTGTTGTGATGTTTGAATGTTTTCTGACTTTAATCTACAAAAAGATGTATAATCGTCTCAATCCAACACAATCATATAGACGCATTCAAATTCAGAAACATGCATTTGAAACGAGAAGTAAAATGACAACACAAAACAAAAATCTCTAAAATGTTCTCACAGAGTTTAGCGAACAGAGATAATTTTGTTGATTGTTATTTAGCTAAAACGAGAGAGACAGAGAGAAAGAGGTTTAGTCCGATTTCACTTCAGACGGTGAGAATAAAATGTGTATTTAAATTTTTATTCAGTGTATTTAAACATCTGGTTTCTACTGTGAAGTAAAATTGCCTCACAGTGTCGGCGGGTAAGAAGTCAACCAGCGTGAGGAAGCGCGCGCTGACAGCAGAGAGACGGAGAAAACCACGTGATAAGCAAATTATTTATTAAACTCAATTGTTTTAACGCGCCACAAAGTGTTGCACTGCTTTGCCAAAAATAAGATTTTTTGATACTTCTTGCAGGGCAGCACGTTCTTTTGAAATAGAAATCAACAGGATGTAACAATTTACCAGCATCTTGCTTCAGCTGCAGCAAAGCAGCTGGAACCTTAAAAGAGCCAAACAGAGCTGGAGGAGGCTGCTGCTATCTGTTGGCTGATGCTGTACGAAATGTACTTTTTCAAAAAAAAAAAAAAAAATCAACACAAAAACAAAAAGATGACAACAGTCCCAGAATGACAACCAGCAGCATGTGGATGTTCACCTGACAGAGAATTTATAAACGACTCCCGTTCGTTTTACCCAAAGAAGCAGGAAGTAATTTAATTCAAATCAAAGAGCAAAACAAATGTTCTGTTCTGTTGTTCCATATCAGAGTCACAATAATTCTAGGAATGTGTTATTTAGTGACAAAAGCAAAAGGAGGTTAAGTGAAATCTGAGTTTAGCCATAAACTGAGTCTGTGGTTCCCAACAAACCACCATCTTCCTGTCGTCTTCTTTGTCATTTCCATCAGTAGTAACATCTGACCGGCAATCATGTGACTCGTGTGATACGAAAAAAGTGCTTCCATTAGAGTTTTGTGAAAACACTTATGTTTTGAAAAACCACCTCATCCTATCGCAAAACCTTTTTATCAAAACATATTGTCTTTTTTAATTGCTGTGTTTCCATTAAGCAAATTTATTTTTATAATTTCTATTCGCGTGAATCTGTAAATAAATTTTATTCAGAGTGGATCTTCTGCACATTCACTTATAATCACTGATGATTGACTGATTCTAACCAAATAGATTTATGTTCATGTTCACATGGGTGTGTATGTTCCATCCACTGACCACTAGGGGTTCTCATAGAGGAGAACCACCTCTTTGTTTGTAGGCCTGATGTCACACCTGGAACCACTTCCTGTGTAAAAGCTTCGCTGATCAATCAACTCTGAACTGAAGACTCAGGTTTGTTTTTCTGTTTTTTGCATGTTAAATGGGGAATTTGATGAAGTTTCTCTGCCATTTTCTCTCAACTAATTTCTTCCCTGTTTTTGTGGCCAGCTGGAGAGTTTAGTAATTCAAGTGTTTGTTGTTTTTCTTAGACAAGAGTAATTTGTTGTTTTGGCCTCAGAAACCTTGAAGTCTTTTTTTCCCTTTGTGTTTTTAAGGCCCTATGCCAGTAGAAAAACAGAACGATAATCAACATAAATTGAGTTTTCTTCTGGTTATTGAATTCCCCCACTTTGTTTGTTCCACCTTGTGCCACCCCAGACTGACTGACGGGGTTTCATCAGTCGGAAATCAGTAAAATCTACTTTTTTGATCAGCAACATGAAGACTCACTCTCGATAAAACCAATTTGCCAGATCTGTCCGGTGAAATTTAAGAACATGTCTGAAGTCATTTGTGTGTTTTCGGGTTTTGACTAAGTTGCTTTGGTCTTGTGACTTTGTCTCTGCACAAAGACACAACAGTCATTTTGGCAACGAAACGTCACTGCTTGCTTTCTGGAGATCACAGAAAAAAAAAAGACTGAAACTGTAAGTGTGACTATATACACATACACACAAGTCGTTGAGGGTAAAAAAAAAAGGTAGTATAAATATTATACAAAAAATATTGCTAAATATATATATAGAACAATTAAAATAATATTGAACTAATAAGACATACAGTAAAGATACTAATAAAGAACTCAGGTCAGAGGTCATCCAGTTATTATGTAGATGAAAGTTCAGATTTCCTTTTGATTTTAATTTGTCGTCAAATAAATACTCACACAGTTTTTGATTGCTGAACAAAGTACTGTTTTTACACATCAAATGGAGCTGATGATGATGGTTCAGTTGTTCAATCAGATAATCATCGTCTCCAAACCCAGACCGCCTCTGCTGGGCATCCAAACCGCCTGAATGCCTCACCCATCATTTCGATTGTTTTCTCCGTTTCGGTCGATCGCATTATGAACGCTTCTAGCCATTTATCTGCTGGCATCGTGTGTCACTAAACACATCTTGTCTTCAATCTGGCCGACTAAATCCACACGAAAATGTTGCCATGATTTTTCTGGCTGTTCTCCTTCGGTTGAAGGGGGGCAGACTGCGGCGTGCAGCGAGTGCTCTGCCATGAAACCTGGTACGGTAATTTCATATAAACTGTGCCAGGCTGGGCAGCATGTACCGGCAGCAGAGCGCTTTTCTGCGCTGCGGGTGGAATGATCACTCTGACTCCCTTTAAGAGATGAGATGCTTGTGTTGTACCTTCATTTCTTTCACGTCCATCATTGTTCGCAGCTATTAATAGTTTGGACAACACAGGCTTGGTCTTGGTCTGTCGTTTTGCTTGCAGAGTAGTTAAAGGAGCCTTTCCTACATGGAGGAAGTAGAAAATGCCTTCTTGTGGTGGATTTGCCCTCAGTGTATGAAATGGTGGTCCTGATAAGTCATTAGACTGTAAGGCCTCAGGTTGGGATTAGTAGAAATGTCTAAGCCAATTCCATGAGCTGAGAGTCTTCCCCCTGTCTTACAACCCACTTTCCTGTCACTTCATAATCAATAAAGGCCACCTGAGCCGAAACACGAAACAAAACCATTTTACTGATGGTCTCAGCTTGTGGAATGTCAAATGGACAGTGTGTGCATGGAGGACAAGACTGTGGTTACGGATGGTTAGAGTTATATTTGAAACTAATATGGTCCAACGTGGGTGGAGTCTGGAAGTCTAGTAAGTGTTCAAATCCACTATTGAGAGAGGAACTAAGGATCAAAAGCCCATGTGCGTTCAACTACGTGCTAAAATCACAGTGCCATCTAATGGCCTGGCATGATAACTACAGCTAACTCAAGGTGTCTTGGCGGTGGCGTCTAAACAAAGAACATTTCCCTCCATCAATATCCAAAAGTACCAGCAGTTACCAGGCAGCGTCTCGTGTAAATGTAGCCTAATTATCAACAGGTGTTTTCCTCACAAAGCCATCGGCATTCCCTTGTACTGCTGATTTCCTGTAGTTTATTCTATATGGTTTGTGCTTTGCATTCTAGTTGCTGCTAATGGTGATGCTAATGCTGCTCCAAATCAAATGCTTTTTGGGGTTTTTTTTGGCTTTTTTTTAAAAGCGTTTTAAAGTCTGAGCAGGAACATTTCATTCGATCTGAGTTTTCTATCACCAAATTGGGGCCAGTCTGACGCTGCAGACTGGAAAAGGCGAGATCAAATGTAAACAACAGGCACGGCAGACAGTCTGATGGAGCTGGTCATGTTTCGAAAAGCCTCTTTGGAACCGACACGCGTGCTGGGATGTGTAGCAACCGTATTTTCTTCGGTAAACGCGGCGTGCCGCTCACATGCATCGCCGTAGAACCGCAGACTGTATACACTGGAGCCTGATGGCAGGAGCATTCAAATTATGATGTGAACAACAACAGCTAAAAAAAAAACAAACATCAGATCTGAGCAAAAAACGAGAACTGAGCAGTAAGAGCTGCAGCGTGAACATGGAATCTCAAACATGTTCAGTTGAGATTGTTAAAGCTGGATGTTTAATTTTATACTTAAAGGTTTATCACCATTCTTGCTGTTTTATCTGTTGTTATTTTGTATTGTTCTATTTTGGTCTTTAACTCCCTGGAGTTTTTCTTCATTTTGTTTCAAAGGACTTCATAAACTAAGTTATCATTATTGTAATCTAAGTACCTAATTATCTGGATAAACAACGGACAGAACGAAAATACCAGGACCTTATATAATAGGATCATGCATTTTATTTCAAATATGAAAACAAAATAAATGTTTAACTCTGAATACACTAGTCTTCTCTGTCAATAGAGCCTGTACAGTATAGAATAAGTAAAACTGTGATTGGATTTTCATGGTGTTATTATGGTGTGGTGCAGGTAGTCAAAGCACATTTCAACCCAGCTGAAGACAAAACATGAAAGGAATTGAGGAAATTAGGACATGAATTTAATTATATCTTGGTAATAATTAATTCTTTTGTGTGGTAACTGAAGACCCAAATGAATTATTTCACTTAGTCCCAGTATTTTCTACAGGTTTTACATGCAGGATGTCTGGAGAAAAAATAGAAAAAAAATGAATGTTAAATATTGATTTTTGTTGTTGTTTTTGTTGCATAATTGGAAAGAATTTTAAAATTGCATCTCCTTTCATTCCAGATGTCTGCAGAGAGAGCAGGGAGGTCAGATGCTGAGTTTCTGTTACAAAACTTTTCAGATATTCCACTAATGAAAAAAAAAAAAAAAAAAATAACAACTGGGATGTTTGCTTTAAATAAGAAACAAAATCACTTGTTGGTGAATAAGTTTGTTCACCTGATAAGTCTTTTCCATGCCGTCACCCTTCTATCATTTCCTATTGTCATCTTTGTCATTTCCACCAGTAGTAACATCTAGTTGTTGATCACATGACTTGTTCAGTGTAAAAAAAAAAAAAAAAAAAAAAGTTTCAAAGCAGGTTTTGGGAAAAAAAAAAAAAAAAC
>NW_015112628.1:579679-615231 GCF_001443285.1 Poecilia latipinna
TTTCTTCCACCAGTGAAAAAAAATAGATTTTGAACAAATGACTTTTTAAAAGAAAAAAAAAAAAAAAAAAAAAAAAAGTTTCACAGGCAGTTTTGTGAATAAAAAAAAAAAACACTAATTCCAATACTGCCGAAAAAACCCATTTCATCCTAGCGCAAAAAGTTTCAGTTGAAAGATGGGGCTTTTTTTCCGAAATTGGTGCGTTTCCATTAACTGAATTTATTTTTGTAATTCTAATGTGTGCAGCGATACGGTCGATGGAATCTCAGCTACTGAGATAGAGGTGCACGAGTTGTACATTCAATTACAACAACTTTTATTTCAGTCATTAGCAACTTAAGACTTGACTTTAAATTGGACGTAAAGTTCGTCCCTTTGGCCTTTATGCTTTATGCTATGTACAGGACATTCCCATCGGTTCATATTTTAAACGGCAGATATTGCTGCAGTTAATTCCTGCCTGTGTTCGACAACTGGGAGCAGGAGCAGAGTGTATGGAAGTTCAGACAACTCAGACTATAAAACTGACACTGCACCACTGGGACAACGGGGACGTACACACTGAGGCGACATGAAAACACGCTGCACACAAACAGTGTGATCTGAAATTACTTTTCCTGTGGCTCCAAGCTGCTCTGATCTCTTTTTTTCCCCATTTAGTTATCATCACTTGCAAACTGCTTGTTGTATTTACTGATTATCTTTGATATTAACATTATTTGACAACATTTCTAGGTGACTAAAACGCAAAAAGGAAAAGAAAAATTAAAGAAATTTGTAACAATGTTTCTCACAGCACAATACCTGAACAGTGAAACAGATTTCAGTTTCATTTCATTTTAGTTTCTGCAGGTGGAATGACAGGGATGTACATCCCATTACGTCTGGAAGCCCTGCAAAATACCAGGCAATTACTCTCAGGCTGGGGATGCAGCAGAACGTTGTAATTTAGTCTGGAATAAAATAACTTTATTTGAATGATTTTTACATCACCCACTCTCAGCGCTGTGAAATTCCTCTGATTGCCTCTACAACACAACCTGATGTGTAAGAGGTGATGGGTAATTTGGTTTCTTGCTGTTTTTGCTAATGTTTTCTGTATCTGCAAAATGTAAAATAAATAATAAAAAATGCAGCGCCTTCCTGTGAAAACACATCTGGAATGCTGGATTATGTGCGGCCAGGAAATATTGTTGAGAAAACTTTAGGAATTTGATGAAAAGTCATTCAGTTCCAGCTAAAGTGTTAAAGGAATGTAGAAAACGTCCAATCGAGGCTGCAGAAATCCAGTGGTGAGCCGCGGCTCCATTGGACCGACGGACGGATCGCAGAAGCAAAAACAATCGACCCATTTTGATGGATCTTTTACTAATCCGTATAAAAGTTCCAAAACCTGTAACACAGCTGCATTTCCATTGACGTCTTGAAAATAAATTTGTTTAATTTTCATTAGCTAAATATCATAATTAACCAAAATGAAGGCTTAAAACCATCAGCCCTGGTGTAATTACTCTAAAACATGTTTTGAGTTACTGAAATAAGCTCAAAATATAAGAACTTATCAAATCATTCAATCATTTCAATTTAGGGCTGAAAAGAAAGAGGCAGAATCCCCTCCTGATGAGAAAAACTCTGCCTAGTGGCTGCAGACAAGAATTTCTGATTGACTAATTAATTATTCTGATTCTACAAAATACCTGTGAGGTACGGCGCTCAGACAGAAAACTTCACATCAAGCGCATTCTCACTTACATTTTTTACTTTTTTATCACACTTAAATTCTTCAGATATTTTAACTAACTTTAATGCCAGGTGAAAATAATCAACTTAAATACAAAATACAGTTTGAAATGATCATTCAGCTAATTAAGGGAAACCATAAGCTAAATATTCTCTCATTCTTTTTTCTTCCTTCTCCCTCTCTTCCTGAATCCACTCTCTCTGAACATGATGGTTCCTCAGAGATAAACTCACCGTCCGCTCTTGGATAGAACAATCTGCTGATCCCCCAAACTCAGTTTTAATTTACTTTAATAAACTTACCCATCAGGTTTAATGGGCACATTAAAAGAAAAATCTATAAAAATGATCAACAAATTAAAACCACAAATCAAAAGCCGCACTCGCACAGTCAATTAATCTCAAAACAAGATCGCAGAAGGATTTGCTGGTAATTAGAAGATGTCGTGTCTGGGCTCGGAGGCGGGCGCTCTGCAGTCCTTGTGAGGATTGAGACTGAGCGATAAGCGGGCGTGTGTGACGCTGGGCCTCCGAGGAGACGCAAGTCACACTTCTGTGTGTTTCTGTTGAACAAGCACGCCGGTGACAGGGGGGAAAGAGGGAGAGAGCGAGTTTATGAAGAGGACGGCCCCGCGGGAGGCATCAGGAATAATAGCTAACAATATGTCAAGAACAACTCAGGCAGTTTGCTTTAAAGGCCAACAGGGAGCGCTTCCTGGGAAACTAACTGGAAAGTGTCGATTCCTCCCCCTGCCCTTTTTTTATTATCACAAGCGGGGACTCGTTATTGATCACCACGTCTCGGCTCACCATCGCTTTCACTTGTTTCTTTATGAAGATTTTTTTTTTCAGTTCGCTCTCTGTGCTAATCCACAAGTGTTTTTTTTTTTTTCTGCTTGTTTACAAGATTTTATGTTTCCTTGTCCCCGGGCGAATCGGCCGGGGCGTTGGGAACAGAACCGGCTCCTCCTCTGGTCGCCTGCGGCGCTGTCTGCTGAGAGCTATTAAAAGCCCTTTTAATTAGCATAAGGGACTGTTAATTTAGAAAATTAAAGGGTGGGGTTAGGCCCTGCCAGGAGTAATAAGAGGCCTAATGTTGACTGGGATGATGATAAGGCATCAAATGATGTGGCATCTATTAAGCAAAGTATGATGGCACTTGCGAAAAAAGCAAATTAGATCTGAGACACCGTGTTGTGAGTAAAGGCATCGCAGCTGGTCCACAATGTAATCAACCCATATCAGTTGAGCATCACAGTTTGATGGATTTTTACTTTTTTTTAGCACTCGGGTCACTTTCTGAGTCCTGCATTTGTAAAATATGACTTTTTATGTCAGAGGTGACAAAGGATGGAGTGGAAAATCCACTCAGACAGGAACTGAGCCTCATTTATGGAGTTCAGAAATAAAACATGCAGGAATGAAGGATTAGAATCTGTGAAAGGTGACAACCCCAGTCGGTAGGGGATGAGGGCACCTTGACATGCTACAGCAGCACCAAACGACTAAAGCAAACACAGCATTGCTTGGATAAACACAAAGCCAAATTCAAACAACTGTTGGGAAACTGAAAACATTACAAATATGGCCTTTTTTTCATTGTTCCCTGTTCTAGGAGCCCAGAAAACCAGTGTGGTGGTTCCAGTTGCTCTACCAAGGTGGCAGGGTTTCCCCCAGTGTATTGTAAGCCTGGCGGGCCATCAGGCTTTACTTGTCCCTCCACCAGGCTTAGCATCATTTGTTTAATTTAAATGGGGTTTTTATACACCAATAACAGTAAAGATGGATTAAGCCAGGTTTCTAGATGACACATTGAACTGGATGCGCATCGATTGTGCCATCCCTATTCCTGTCCATTGACCTCACACACTATTTCCAAGTTACGACATATTTTTGGGCATGTCTTGTAACATTTTCCATGGCAGGCTGCTGGTGGACTGCCCTGGCGCCCCTACCACTGGGCTTAGTAGATTTTCAGGGGAAAATTCTGAGTTGAGATATTCCACCTGTTGCACTGTTGACTTGAATAAATGGCCTGTGTTTGCGGTCATGTGTGGGGGCAGTGGAGGGTATCGTGTGGTGGCTGGTGGGTTGTGCTTGATGTGGGGCGGTGTGTGGGCTCGGGTGTTGTTACCAGGCTGGCATGGGAGCATGTGTTGTTTCTTGAATAGGTGTGCTAGGGTTGTTGGCGTTGGCTGGAAGGTTGAGCAGCCTCCGTGGTTTTCTGCTCAGTTCGACGCTGCATCTGGTGAATGTCGGCCGTACTGATTAGATATTTCCACACGATGTACAGCATGTGCTGTGGACGATGGTTGTATCCATTCTTAGAGACATGTGATGTTGTGGTTGGTTGATGACAATGCAGCTGGGCTTGGGGGTGGTTGTCCCTGGGCTGACATTATATTGTTATTGATGTTGAATGTCTGTTTATATGGTTGTGGAGGATGTCATCCTGGGTGTGTGCCACCTCCCAGGGATTGTTTTGACGAGTGAGTTGATTCTGTCCTGATGTTGGGTCGGTGGGGTCATTGAAAATCCTAGTTTTAGTCTGATGTGGAGTTTGCATCTTCCCCACCATGATGTGATGAATCTTCTCTGGGTACATGCTAGGTTATCTGGACTTTGTGATCTGCTCTTGAGCATGAGTGTGTGTGTGTGTTGTTTGTCTCATGTGTCTCTGTATTAAAGGGGCAGTATTATTTATTTTCCAGGCATTTAGTGCCATTTTATAGTACAATGAAGCAATCAGCTGCTATAAAAATGTCATATGAACCAAATATGACTTAAAAGACATTTGACTTTGTAATTTAATGCCTGTCTTTTAAGAAAATACTTCTCTTTCTGAAACTCCACCGTCAGGAAGTCTTAGCTCCTCTATTAACCCTTTAACAAAGTTTTTGCCAGCGTTGTACTAAGTAGCTCCTATAAAGAGATCCAGGTGTTTGCTAATTGCGGCTGGCTGATCTGAAGTAGCTGAGTGGGGGAGTCAAAGGGATGGGCTGCTCTGTGAGGCTGGATAGTTGCCATGGGAGATTCAAGGATTTCTCCAGCATCCATGAGAGAATCAAGGGAACACTCCAGATATGTTATTGATGAAGGAATAACATTATAACATGATGTAAAGCTCAAAAAAGTCGCCACCAGGAATTTCTCTGATGCTTGCCACATAGTGCAGTGAATACCTCTGTTGGGAACCATTCATAATGGTGGCAAATGACTGATTATAATGCAATTTAATTTTAAAATTCTGGAGGCTTTTGTACTGCTGTCAGTCAGACACTATGAGAGTCGGAGTTCTGACGGACTGGGCTACCCTGTCAGACCTTCCTGCCATGTTCTTTCTTGACAAGCTATGTATATCGGTCAGGTTGGGTGTTTCATTTGACTATTATCTACAGAAAACACCGCAGAAATGTATTCCTGCTAATGTTGCAAGAGTTAATATTTTCACATTTGAATCGTTTGTAAACTTTACACTGCGGGTTACTTCTAGCTCACGTAAGTGACCTGGGCTAGCTGCGCTTCAGCTGAGGGAGACTAAATGTTTTATTGTTTGCAGCAGTTTTCGCCGTTGCCATGCAGAGCTGCTGCGGGGGAGATTAGCATTGCCCGACCTATCTCCGCATGCTTCATAGCTCTGTTTCCCTCAACAACCGCACACACCGTCCAGCCTATCAATGAGCAGTGGGATGGTTAAAACATTGCAGATGCTGAAAATCTCACTTTTGTCCTCTTGTTCAGGTCGTGAGCTTTGTGAGGGTGGAACTGTGCAGCAACAACAAAAAGGTGATTAACTGATTAACATTTGGTTTTATTGATAAAGTATTAGATATTTTTAGGTTTTCTCCTCTTTTCAAGCCCAGTCTGACCCTACTCTGCTGCTTCTTGACACATTGAAGGGGCTTTTGGAGGCAGATAGATGCCTCACACGTCTTGCAGTTTAACAAAAAAGAAAAAAAGAAAAAGCATCACTTGAGAACTGGAAGAATAAAAAGAGGTGGATGGACAGATGGCCCCATTGTCCATCTGTCCAGTTAGGGCTGTTAGTGATGCCCTGGTCCTGATGAAGGCATCTTTAAATGTTTGGTATGAGTCCCTGAATAAAGTCAATTACCTATTACTGTAACTGTTTGTGATTTGATGTCGGCAAGTGAGGCATGTGGCTGCAGTTTGTGCTGGCACTTTTAAATATCACAGACTATTTACATGGATATATTAGGTATTATGATGTTTACAAAGCAAGTCTACAAAGCAGAAGAATAACTACTGCTGTAGTTTGTCTGCACAATTAACTATAGCTAAACTGAAATATGTCAGGTGTCAAACTGCCAGTGAGTCATATTAAAAGAGAAGGTTTCATGCTAGTGTTAGCTTACTGGAAAAAGCAAAGGGCTCCTGTCAGCAGGAGTAAGATGCACGTTTACTGGTGACTGAATTAATATTGATGCAACATATTGTGTTATTTTGCTGCATGGTAAAGCGGATGAGTTTTGAATCATTGCTCCAATTTAAGGAAAAATTTTGTTTGGGGCCTTAATGTAGCCATGGTGCCTGTTGTTGCATATCTGACGCACATCAAGAATTGTATTGGAAGTACTTTACTGTCATCCAGTGACCAAAATGTGAACTATATCCAACTGTGATTTTCCTGCTTCTAGAAATATTTGAAGCACTAAAATACAAAAAAATAAATAAATAAATAAAAAAAGCATCCAGCTGTTTTATGGCAATAAATTAATGTCTTTTGGTGTCTGGAAAACGAGATGTTTTAAAAAATTGCACAATCAGT
The DNA here is from genome assembly GCF_001443285.1 of Poecilia latipinna. Classification (NCBI taxonomy): domain Eukaryota; kingdom Metazoa; phylum Chordata; class Actinopteri; order Cyprinodontiformes; family Poeciliidae; genus Poecilia; species Poecilia latipinna. The sequence continues at coordinate 586,209 of NW_015112628.1, forward strand.
TGGCACCATCCTTCACCTAGCAACCCAAGCGGAGGTTCACCCACTTCATTATTACAAGACAAGCACGTTAATCAGCTAGTTTTATTGCTGTTTGCTCTGTACAATGGGTGCTGGAAAAGAGAAGTGTTTTGTGGTTGATTTATTGTTCAGAAACCACTCGCTGCATTCTTGTTGGTTGTGCAGGAGGCTCCACTCCTTCTGCTTCTGATTGAGGCAAAGATGTACGGTTGTACAATTGTGCATCTGTTTTTCTGTGAATGTAAAGATTGAGTTTGGGGGGGCAGGGGGTCGTGGCCAGCAACAGCTTATTTGCATAAAAGTGACAGAGCCCTAAAACAGCATACGCTGGAATGAGCTCAAAATAAACAGAAGGGAGCAGAAGGTGAAATTTTATTATATGAGAATAATTTTGTGCAAAAAATGTTATGAACATGATTTGTGCAGCCCATAGACCTATCCTAACTCGTTTTAAAGGAAGAATAATAGATTCTCTTTAACGTGAAATTGTGATGATGAACCAGAAGTGTAACATGAACTTATGATTCTGTTTCAAATCTTGTCACCAATAGCAACATCAATAAAATAATCTCCATACCTGAGATTTGAACACTTGATTAATTGCTGTTATGCATAATTATGCCTAATTTTACCTAATCTGCATCTTTTAGTGATTGTATGTGTTCAACTCCAAATAACCTGTACTTCATTCAGCATCTGCTTGATGAAAGCAAAAGTAAACACACTTCATTTTTTTTAAATAACAGTAAATATATTAAGGCACTAAGGGGTTAAATGACGTGGACTGGCACCCGGCGCAACTTATCCCAGTTTTTATTGCTTCTCATCCATCCACTTTGCAAAGCAACAACAGTGAAGTTGCTCATTAGACGCTACAGAATATATTCACTCATAGCGATGTGCCTCCTTTAACAGCCATTATCATAACCATTACTTTATTTTAATTTGTAGCGCAATAAAAAAAGTCAGGATTGCTTCCTTACCAAGTTTTAAAACAATAGAAGCATTTGGATCTAGACCATGTCTTTTTTTTTTTTTTTAAATGAGTATTTTTCGTGCTCCCTCTCTCCTTCGCACACATGCTCTTCCAAATCGAGGCGACCGCAGGGTTACAATTCCTCACCCGGTCCCCTCATTACCGCTGCAGCGCTAATGACGCACTGAGGATCAAGGTGACGTACGGAGATGAAAGAGAAGATACAAAGGAATTTACGATGCTTCCTAGATCCCTGATAAACAAACCTTTGCCCGGGGCCCGCGCCACGAGGGAGTTGGGGGATTTAGTCTCCTTATTTAGCGTCGCCCTCTTTAAACTCAAAGCGCCGAAGCAGAAATCCTGATGAGGAACCACCAGAGCTCTAAACTGCAGCGTCTGAACAAGTTTTTTTTTTTTTTTCCACGGGTTCATACGTGAGGACTGCACTCATTACCGCGCCGCCTGCGGAAACATTAATGCTTCCTCTTAGTGGCTGGAGAGCCGAACACACTGCGTAATAGTCCATTAATCAGCGGCTCGGGAATACTTGTCAGCTCGGAACTAGAGGATCCTTGAAGTGCAATCATACTCGATAATAATCATCAAGGCCACTTTCAGTTGCAAAGTCCCTATGGCCCGCAAACTGGAGCTGTGATACTGCCACTCTTTGTGTTTTCTTTCCTTTTCTTTTTTTTTTTTTCTGTGAATGACACAGAGCAAAGTGAAGTAGACCCGCAATGTGCAGTAAACTGTTGAAGAATATTTCATCATCTCATCAGAAAAGAGAACTAACATCTCCTGCAGTTTACAAATCAATTGTTTATGACCTAGAACATTCCAAAAGCATAAGAGGATTTTTATTTTATTTTATTTTTTATCGCAAATTTTCTTTTTCTCTTTCAAAGGGAATAGAGAAGTCTAACCAGGTGGTCTTAACATGTAGGGAACAGACATTGTTTCCTAAATGTTTACACGAGGTTCCAGCGCATATTTGTCCCAAATGGTGACTTGAACTGACTGCCTCATATTTTCGTCCTTATTAATATTTCAAATCATAAACAAATAATTAGTTCTGTTCATTTATTCAGCAGTGTTGGGTGACACCTCGGAGCCTGGCAGCAGTTTCACAACTCCCAGTTCGCATTTATCAAAACTGGGGCGGACACAAACACGCGCGCGTTCCCCATACACACACATGCACACGCACACACACACACGGGGAGACCGCTTTGCGATTAGGAGAGAATAAGTTCTTTATAAAAGCACTCGGAATCAGCACTTTTTGGTCCGCAGGGACCGCTGGAAAGCAGAGGCTGCCATAACCAGACAAACAGCAATCTCACAGCCGGGAATCCTGCGGCCAATTATTGAGAGAAAACTGGCATATCCATTCACAGCGGGATGTAGTAATTATGTCTCAAAATCACACGCCATTCATCTCTCCAAACGCAATTCAGCACCGGAATAAATAAACTGGTCCGACTGTGGACTGCCGATTGCTTAGAGGAGATGCAAATATGCGACTTTGTGTTTGCTGACCGTTTTTGGTCATGTCAGTTTTGCGCTCGGCGCTCTTGGAGGGGAAGAAAGCCCACGTTAAGTCCCATTCCCAATGACTCAGCCAATGACTAAGCCCACCTCAAGTGAAAATAAGCCACCCACCTAAATGCCCTTTGAGAGTTACGGCCTTCCCTCGCTAAGCTGTCTCTTCAATTAAGAAGGAATTTGCACGAGTAAAGCCAGGTTGCCTTTGCCGCGGCGGCAGTGAGCCAGCGGTTCAGGTTAACTGGGTCACGGTAATTCCAGTCGGATGGTCCAAAGCACTTTATGTCTTTTGCTTGTGCACTCAACGAGCCACTGAGCTTTAGTTGGGAAGCACACAATTAACTACAAGTGTGCAAGACTAATATTAAAAAACCGGGATCAGTTCTCCCGGGAAAGACTTTAATTCTTTTTTTTTTTTAATAACGTGGATTTGCTCTCAGAGTACACAAACAGAAGTTAAATCCCACAGGTATCCGCCAACTGTGAGCTCCCCTACTGAGCTAAGTGCTACTCCTAATGCTAATTTATGGCACAATGCAATTACTGTCAAAAACAACACAGTGGAATTAACAGTGGAAATTAGCTCACAAAGGCACAGAGTTGAAAATGCTATTTAATGACTAAATTTTAGCGATTCAAATTGAAGAGATATTTTTCAATATTTAAGAAATAATGTGTTGCTTTTTATACTAGATAAAAGTAAAATGATAAAAATAAACAACATGGTCCCAAGTTGTGCTACCTGCTAATGTCAAGCTACTAGCTAGCAACAAGAATGCTATACATACCAAAAAAATGCCCTCCATTTTGTTCACTTGTTTGCTTTCATTTATTTAAATCCTGTTGAGTCAAGTATTTCCCATTTCTGGATGGTGATTTGTGGCAGCGAAGGGTATCAAACCAAGGTAGGGAATGTCAGAGCTTGGATTGAGAAAGTGTTGATGTATCAAAGGATCTGCTGACCTTTGCCTGAGGAAACAGCAGCTGAAACCGTGCAGCCAGTCTGTAAAAAGAAAAGACAGTGAAATTAGTTGTTCCGTGTGTGAAAGATTTGACTTCCTTGGAGAGCGTCATCGTAGCGCTATGATTCAGTAGCTGCAGAAACATTTTCCATTAAAATGAAAAAGTCTTGAGATGACGCTAAATACCCCAAGCTATTGACAAAAAATGTCTATTTGATTTTTTTTCTTTGATCAACATAAAGCAACACTGGACCTATGTTTTTAAGAATAGGTTAACTGAAAAGACTGAATATTTCTGGTCATGCAGGTTGCAGGTTTCGCAGTGTAAGCAGGCACAGCTCTGTCGAATTATTCAATGTATTTTCAGGGCACACAAAAACTGTTGAAGTGTGAATAAAAATGTAAGCAAAAAGCATACAATAATCATGTTTTTGGAACATAATAAGGTGAATTTGGTTGCCTATATGCGCCAGAACACAATTTCCCTTAAAATGTATGGAGATGGAATCCTGTTTACTTGATTGACTTTATTAAACCAGGGTCGCATATGACCTCAACGTTGACAGGCTGCAGTAAATAATTTAAACCTTTCAATAGATTTGACTTAACATACACTCACAGAGCTGGAAGGAAAAAGCAAAAATATGGAATAAACACATTATTTAGTGGAGCTTTTTCAGTGCCGTGCCTATTGAGTAAAATATTTTCTTTTTGTTGTTCCGCTCTTTATAGAGCAACACTGGGTATGAAATAAGTCAGGTGAAGTCAAGCTTATTTGTGCAACACATTTCAGCAGCAAGGCAGTTCAAAGTGCTTCACATGATGAAAGCAATACACATGAAACAAACTAAAAAAGAAACATTGTATAGTGGCAAAATAGAGAGGAGGAGAGAACTAATCCATGTTTCAGTTATTATTAATCAAAACCAGCTCAAATCAAATGTATTTTTAGCATTGATTTAAGGGAACTCTGCGTTTCAGCATTTTTACAGTTTTCAAGAAGATTATTCTAAATTGGTGGAGCATAAAAACGGCATGCTGCTTCTCCAGAGTTTTTTTTTTTTTGAGGAAAATGCTGAAAATTAAATTTCTTAATAAACAACAATTTTCCTGTACTACAACTTTTAAATTAACTTATTTAGGAGGTTAACACTTGCTTTTAATACAGCTGTGATTCTTTTTTGGCAACCAACTGGGTTTACTTTACATGACATCACACTGAAATGGGCCTGTTAGCTAGTAGTGTGCCGTTTAATATCATGTTAGCCTGTTAGCTTGCTAACCATGCTTTCAAATAGCATTACTTTAACAACAGTCGTCAGTGTTGCTCCTTTGGTTTCCACAAGTCTCCAAACAGCCTACTTTCTTCCTTGTAGAGAAAAATGAGGCTAACAGTGTGCTAAAACTGTCAACAGAAAGGTGAATTTGTCTTCCATTTTATGAATTTACACAACAGACAGATTTTTTTTTAATTTATTTCTTAATAAATGGTAGTGCTGTAGTAATCAATTTTCCTGTATTGCAACTTTTTACATTAAGTTCATTAGGAGGTTAACACTCACCTTTAATACAGCAGTGATACTTTTTCTTGCTAGCTAGCTAGTAATCCGCCAGCATACCCTTGCTACGTTGCTAGCTAGCTATGGTTTCATAGCTAGAAAGGGTATGTTAGTGCGTTCCTGGTGTTCTCAATCGCCTTGTGTCACATGCGATAAAGATGTTTGTGTGCGACTCAAACAGAAAAGTTGGGCGAGAAAAAATAAATACACAGATACAAAATTAAATAGTCCTGAAGATTTAAGATCTGTATTTAACATGTTAAAAACCAACTTACTTTTTTATGAATTTAAGATGTTTTTTAAGGCCTCAATTTTTTATATGTCTGGCTATGGCCATTTCTGGTGTTTCACTCCTTGTCTACCTGAGCCCAGGTCCGTCACAATTTCTTTCCTGAACAAAGTGGTGTACCAGCAAATTCATGAAATCATTCTTTCGAATAACGCAGCGAGCAGCACTAATAAAAAACACCGCTGACTCGATGTGACTTCCCTTTAGCTGTGACAACAGATTGAAACAGATGATCAAATAAATCAGATGAAAACACCTCACCCTCGGATAAATATTCAGACTTCAGAAATCAACAGGAAACCAACTCCTCTGATTGTTTTCTGTCACTCTGAGGAGGTACTCTTCAAACACTACCGTGCCCCCCCTTTATTTATTTATTTATTTTTTTTATTTTTATTTATTTTTTTTTAGCTGTGCTGTAAGCCTGCCAGTTGGAGTTTTCACTTTTAATTTTCATACACATTCATCAGGCGAAGTAACAAGGCTAATTTCTGGGTAAATAATTGTCACCTGCCCGATCCTCGCAACGGGAGTGTTTTGCGTCTTTAATCACTCGCCGCTCGGCTGCCAACTGCAGTTGGACCTGAAAAGCGGTACCTGGAGGTAAAGCCGGGGATGTTCTTTGAAAGTGAAACGTGTCTTCCTTCCCCGCCTGCAGGTACGTGCAATGAGCATGCACATATTTTTAGATGATGATGATGAAAGAGTGGTGTGAGCTTTACCTGAAGATGAAAGACATGTCTGCGCTCCTCTCTGGATTCATTACTCTCAATTCAGGTGTCTTTTTTAAACACTCCCCTCCTCCTCTATAGCTTCTCTCCACCTCTCCATTCTCACCTTCAGTACCCCTGAGGGTGACAATGGAGGCTTTCCATCCCCCCCACCAACCCACACACATCTACCTCCGCGCCTTGCTTCGTGGATGCGGTTGTCAGATCTGCCTGTCCGAGGCTCAATGAAGTCATTCTTATCCACAGAATCCAACTAATGGGATCAGAAGATGCTCACAGGACTTTGATGGGTAAATTGAGACAAATCGGCTGAATTCCACATTTGTTGGGATTTTGACACTCGGCACTAACTTATTTCTGTCTCGCTAATTTCATCTACGGCTTTCAGGGACGTGGCAGTAAACTGAAGGTCAGACACTTTTGCATAATCCCATTATATTTTCATCTGTGGATGCGTATTAAAACCACTCTCCGCTGAGTCTTTTGTTTGTTTTTCCTCTGCCATTGTTTGTTCCCTGAAATAATTATGCTGGTTAAATTGGACAAGGTTAGATGAGCCAGGCAGGTGTTGTGCTACTTTTCTTTGTAGTTGCTTTTCCCTTGCGAATTATTTTGTGTTTTTGTGTGTGTTTACACAGAATTCCATCATTATATCTGGAGTCTGACTCCTCATCAGAATCAGACAGATCTGGGTTGGCTGTCCTGTTCAGAGTTCTTACAGAAAGACTTGCCTGATGAAGCCTTTTTTTCCTGTATAAATAAATCTGACATCTAGCAAGCATCAAAACCAGACAAATTTCCTACTGTTAGCTCCTACAAATCATGTGTTGTTTTGAGAATTAAAATGTTAAATTTAGCCATTAACATTTTTGCTACACAGAAGATAATAGAGGTTTGTTAGACTACAAAACAGATCTGGTTCATTTGGAAATAATAAAAAATATGGAAATAAGGAACCAAACTTAACATTTTCTTCTGTTTGTAGAACCTAAGGGTATTTTCAGTCCATTAGGCTCAGTATGGTCGAGGAGCAAAAAATTTGTAACACTTGTTACACCTTCAGTTGATGCGGTTTGCTTTCACACTGCTCTGTCAAACAAATCAAACCCTTTGAAAAACCTGTTCACCCCCCAACCTGTGGTGATGCTGCACCGAGAACCACTGAAGGAAACGAGATGAAAACCTCTGAAGAAGAAACTGGACGTAACTTTCACCTTCACAAAATGTTAATAAAAATGGAGTTGCGTCAATTTTAGCGTTTGTAGGTGCTGCCCTGGGAGCACTAGATGTGTTTGTTTTGGTTGTATTTACCCAGAATGCCCTACACTGTAGCCTACTTCCTGCTTCATCAATCTGCTTGGCATTCACATATGCATTCAAACCACACCAGAGTTCACGTACACCGAGCCAAGACTTGGGTTTTTAGGCGGACCAGAGTTTGATTAGCAAACGTGGAACACGGCATTTAGATGAGACCAGATCTTTTTGGCCTGCTGTATTAAGGAGGAAGCTAAAACTGCCCAAGCACCTCTAATGCACCACTTCCACTTTGAAACAGATGGTGGCAGTATTGAGCTGTCAGGATGTTTTTCTTCAGCAGAGTGACTGAAGTTGGTCAGAAATGATGAGAAGATGCATAGCAACAACGAAAGAGGTTGACGAGCAGCAACTGAAACTTCCAGCCGGAACTACAGCGAAGTGTTTGAGATCAAAGGATATTCATGTGTTGGATCGGCCTACTCAAAGTTCTGACCTAAATTCCTGTTGTAAGACCTGAAAATTGCTTTTCATAGTCCCCATGCAACCACTTTGAATGTCTTTGAACTGTTTTGCAAAGAAGAGCCTATAGTTGTGCAAAGCTGTTAGAGACATTCACCTACCATGACAATCGGGTATTCTTTTCCTTTGCCCAGACAGTCATGCTGTACTTTTTGTTGCTCATATAAAATCCCAGTAATAAAACACATTGAAGTTTTGGAGTTGTAACGGGACAAAATGTTCGAGGAACATCTTATCCTCTCACATTGCTCTGTGCATATCCTGCTGTGACGCTGCGGGAGCGGTTGGCAACAGGATGAGGAAGACGACCGAAAGTTCTGCTTGCTGGTCAAGCAGAGAAAAAGGGGGCATGAACTTCCACGTCACTGTGGCGCTGTTTGTCAACTGAATCGCCTCCCTGACAGAGTTGATAACCGTTCCATTCTCCTCATGCGGCCCTTTCATCTCCTGGCAGCAGAGAGGAGGAGAGCAGAAAATCCCAGCGTCTGCAGGACCTATTTCACAGATCGGGAAGCATCAAAGACATGCACGGTGTCAATGACAGGGCCCGACCACAGAAACCGGCCTCATAAATCCTCCAGAGGAGATCAAATGATTTTGTAATTTACAGGAATGAATTCTGTGGCCTAGGTGAGATGAATGAAAGCCAAAGGAATAATGCGTGGTGCGGGGTGATGGACTGTGTGAACGCCGAGGATGAAACCCAATGAAAGGCACAGTTCCAGTACTCTGAGGAATATATACACTCTTACACCTTATGGGAGAATCTTGAAGATTTCCTCTTGCTTTTTTCTCCCCTCTGATCCACTTTCATCCTGGATGATAAAGACGAATGAATCATCGCACAAGTCTTTTACCGTCTTCCTTACAACTACATTAAGAAGGAACTCATCTCATTTTAAAAGAGAGAAGCATATTGTAAGTCATAATATGTTTTGTAATGATCTATAAAAATGCATGCCTTTACAGTCAATTAATTTAATCGAGAGGAAACAATATTTTAAACAACTGTTTTCAAAGTTTGACGAGAGACCTTACAGACCAGTTTTCCTTGCAACTTTTTAATGTTATACATCCACATACTCCAGCATATGTTGTTGGGGATTTATGTGATAAACTAACACAAGGTATTAACTGTGAAGTTGAAGGAGAAAGACGCACAGTTTTCAAGATTTTTGATTAATCTAAATCAGTCATTTGTGTTCAAACTCTTGAGTGAATACTTTCTGGAAATCTCCTTTCTTTGCAATTACAGCTGAAGGTCTTTTGGGGGTATGACTACCAGACTTCCACATTTAAAAACTGAAATTTATGCCAATAGCTTCTTTGCAAACAGCTCAGTCTCAGTCCGATGGATGGAGAAAGTCTGAGCTCATCAATTTTCAAGTCTTGCCACAAATTCTCAAATGGATTTAGATCTGAACTTGAGTATGCTTTGATCTATCCATTCCACTGTAGCGTTGAAGGAGTGTCAAGGGTTCTTGTCCTGCTGGAAGGTAAACCTTCACCCCAGTTTAAGTGTTTTGTAGCCTCTAATACTTTTTTCCCCAAAAACCTACAAAAATACTCAAACCTACACTCACCCCTCTTCATCTCTCTCCACTCTATCTCTCGCCTCTTCCTTCCCTCCCTTCTCTCTCCCTCCTCCCCTCCTTTCCTCCTCTCGCTCCTCTTCTCTCTCTCCCTCCTCCCACTATCCTTCCTCTTATTCCTTCCTTCTCTCTCCCGTTTTCTCTCCTTCCTCCCCCCTCTCTCTCTTCTCTTTCACCCTATTCCTCCCCTCTCCCCCCTCCCATTTCTACTCCTTCCCTTCTTTCCTCCCTCCTTGCTTCTTCTCTCTCCCTCCTCCCCTATAATTTCCCCCCCCTCACTCTCCTTCGTCATTCTATTCTTTTCTCCCCTCTCTCCCTGCCTAACCCCTCACCAAACCTTCACCCTTACCACTCCTTTCCTTTTCACTGACCACCTCCTCCCCTCACTCCCTTCTCTTCCCTCTCTCTCTCTCCCCCCTCCCCCGCCATCGCTCTCTGTTCCCATACATCTCCCCCGCTTTTTTCTTTCACCTCCCAATCTCCGTCTTGTTTTATCCTGTGCAACACATAACAATTCACTACAAGCTCCACTTGAGCCCAGCGTAAATGGAGTACCAGCACCCACTGGAGTTTGCTAGCCATATTCCACGCACCTTACACAGCACATACAAACCAGAAGGTGGCTCCCTGGAGCACACCGCAAACACCATACACCAACCATAAGGATAGTCCCCTGTTGCTGAAGATGGTTCTTGATCTTGAGTGAGAGTGCACTACCTATGAGGAAGCAATATGGGTCGGAACCAATCGTGGTGGGCCCGCATACCTCGAGAGTGAAAATTCTCAAACTTGACCTAATCTCAAGCAAGCTTAACTGTCCCGACTCAAGACAAATATTCCCTCTGCCTCAGTGGGCTGCAGAGACGAGTCCACTGGCTCTGGCAGCAGCCAGTTATGTCGGAGCAGATTCAGCCATAGATCCAGAGACCTGAGACCCAAGAGCACTCCGCCTCCCAGCAGAGGCCTGACAAAGTTAGGGGACACAGGCCCCACCAAGCAGCCACCAGGAGTGAGCCGGCACACCAGAACCTCCAATGCATTGGTGGACAGAGGCACTAACCACTGGCAGGGAGTGTGATGGGGGGATAGGTCCCATATTTGGATCCTGGGTTGTATTGGGGGCAATCCAATCCAACACCCAACCTGACAGATTACTGAAACCTTACACAAAGAGGTGCAAGAATAGACACTGTACACACACTCACATTCCCCAAACACACTTTAACATCCAGGTAATGATAATACTTCTTAGGGCAACTGACCCCTGGACCCAGGAGGTAGTCCCCCTTCATTCAAGGCTGGAACAAGCAGACTGCTCACACCCACACAGTAGCAGAGTGACCCATCAGTTCAGACCAGGATCAGACACCGTCCAAACCCGCCCCCCCACCGACCCTTGACCCTGACTCCATCCCAAACAACCAAGCCAACCAGAGAACCAGAGCCGCTCCAGGATGAAACAGTCCCAATTCTCCCTCCTAAGCTGTGGATTGCTGCAGCTCCTCTAAGGTTACCATGGGTCTACTGGCCACATCTCCAGTTCTTGATCTCCTTGTCAAGCCTTTGAGTGTAGCTGGACAGCCGTGTCTTGGTTTGTGTTTGTTTTGCTCTGTGAGATGTTCAAAGCTCAAGATATTGCTTTAGACCCCAACCCTCTAGCCATCTCTTTATGCAAGGCCTTCACAGAAGATGTGCATTTACTTTGGGATTAAAATAGACATGGATGGACTTCATATCTTTTAAATTCAAGTCATTGCCTTGTTTTTAGGGCTGCACCTCAAACTTATCTAATTTTGATTTGTAAAATTTAAAAAAATAACCCCTTATGTTTTTTCCTCCAACTTTTTCAATCACTACTTTCTGCCTGCCTGTCAAATAGAAAATTCCAACATCATAATTTGAAGATTGTGGTTAAAACATGACAAAATGCGAAAAACTCAAAGGTCATAAAAAGGTTTGCAAGTGACACTTACTGTTGTCGCTCTCTGCCATCTTGATTTGTACTTTAATTTAAAATAAACCCAGATCAGGACATGAGGGTGTTGAATGTGTGAAATAATAATCTAACTCAAGACTTAAGTCAAAAGAGAGTTTTTTAATCTGCCAGGGCAAAGTCAACATTCAGTTTGATAAGATGTTTTTTGTTTTGTTTTGTTTTTTTCAGAATAAGGAGAATCATTTAGGCGTAAAAGAATGTGAGAAATCTTTGAAATCAATTGACAAATTTTTCAAGGCCGTTTTTCAGAACTACATCTCGTCAGATTGCCAAAACACAGTTGTTTAAGGATGAAATTTCTGTGGAAAGATTTTTAGGTTTTAAATGAAAAAACATAGATGTAATTCAGCAGCAAATCAATATGGAAACAAATCTTCTTGACTTGAACTGCTTTGACAAGCCTTAAATTCTTGAATTGTTTACAAGCTAAATGACTCCTTGATGTTCTTTAAAATACCTCGTTAGAAGTTAAAAGTATTTATTAATTTCACAGCATCTTTCTCCCAGTTGCAGTATAGCAGGAAGAGTCAAACAGTGATGCAGAAAAATGTTGCGTGTGGCAGAGCAGATTAAACTAGATCTATATAATCTGTATATAAACTTTTTTTTCTCACTTTCTGACAATAAATCAAACTAAATGTTTTGTCTCTTAGTGCCGAAACAAATTTATTCCTGTTTTCTAAACCAAGTATGCATATACTAGTATAGATTAAATACTTTTGGAAATTCTGAAGTGTTTTATATATTAAACATTTTGGTGAATTTACAACATTTGAGTTATGCGGAGGCAAACCTGCGGATGTGTTTTAAGGCAAACGCCTCAAACCCATTGGCTTCTTGTGTGAATAATAATTCTCCATGTATGTTGATAAAACTGAAACAGTGTTTTATGTGTATCGGAATGTGAAGAAATGAAGCACGTGTTTTAAAACTGCAAGTTTCTGTGAAGTGTTTGTACTGGGATCAGTGGTGGTACCAGATTTTATTTATTTTTTGTTGCTATTATTAATATAAGTTTTTATGTTTCTCTGGTGTATGTTCAACATACATACAGTTTCCACCAAAGTGCCTAATAAATACAGGATATTGACAATTTGTGGCTTTTCAATTAAACCAAATAAAACCATTTAATAGAAACAAACAATCCTCAACACCAAATCTCTAAATTTCCATTACAAATATGTGCAAGACGAATTCCACAAATATCAAAAACACAATCTTGCAATTGCTGTGTTTCCATTGCATAAAAAAATTAAATTGAAATCACAAGTGAATAATTTTGTTCAAGTGATGAGTCATTAAAAAACACGCTGTGCCACAATCCTCAAACTACTTCCTGTTGTTGTCTTCTTCACGGTTTACGTCAGTGGCAACATCCAGCTGTTGATCTTGGGACTAGTGTTTCCGTAGCAGTTTTTTTTTTGTTTGTTTGTTTTTTTAAATAAACTGATTTCAATACAGTTGAAAAATCCCTTTATCCTATCACCAAAATTTTTTTTTTAGTAAAAAATCAGTTTTTTCAAAATTAGTGTTTCCATTAAGCAAATGTATTTTTGAAATGTCAAATTACGCAAAATTACGCAATCATATGGTCAATGGAAATGCAGCTATTGAAATGTGTTTCGCAGCAGTGCACTTGGAACGCTCCAAAACCCTGACAGCCTATGTGGTTTATGTTTTCCAGAAATTACTGCAGCACAAGGTAGAACTACAATAGTGTGACTGAGCACAGCGACCACTTATTCCGGATTCTAACTGAGTGACTGATATGCTACTTTTGGTTCATTTCTACAGATGGAATGAACCTCCTGTGGCGACGCATAAATGCTTCATGAATTTCTCCCGCCAGCATATTGAGGTCAAACAGTTCGCCCAGTCTTCCATCCGATCTAATGTTTTCTGAACTTGCACACAGTGTCGGCATCCTGTCAGAGCCAGCAGCGTAGCTGTAGGCACTTAGTCGCGGTAATAGTCAATTGTTTTGGTAGTTGTCGGGCTGTACTACGAAAGACCTTTACGTGACCTTCTTTGCATAAACAAAAAAAATCCCCTGATACAACAGGTGCAGATTTTCTATCATTATATGTATATGACTGTTAGTCCAGACTTTTTTTCATATAAAAGATACCTAAAATGATCATTCAAGGATACAATTTACGAGGATTATCCACCATGACCTCAAATTCTACATGATAGCCTGACTGAACGGTCCATGTGTCATCATCATGGGACGAACTCTCAGAATGAAAGGTCTGCTTTGACATGTGATCCTCTGCTAAGGAGACATTAGAGCCTCAGAAGACATTCACTGGGGGGTTCTTAATTAAACACGATCGCAGCAACCTAAGTCTTCATTTCTGTCTCGATAAGCCATAAGAGCTCTCTGGGGTAAAGTGAGCTCTGACATGCGGTACGGGGAGGGCGGATTACGGATAAGCTGGAAGCTCAGCTCGATGCATGCAGGCCCGGTTCATCCTCAGCAGTAAGCAGACGTTTCAGTGAGTTCATGGAGTTCTGTCAACATTGATTTTGTTTAAAAAAAAAAAAATATTAAATCCAAGCTTTCATCTTCTCACTGACTCTCAAAAACACACATTTAAAGCTGAATTACAATTAAGTGGCTTATGTTTGGGTTGGACCCCCATGTGAGCCACTAATGTGTGTTAATTTAGCAACTGAGGGTTGAGAAAATGACTCGAAGGTGATGACCACATCTGTGTTTCATTGCTGCTCTAGCAGATGGTTAATGACCATCAGCTATGAGGAAAAATTTTCTAATGATCAAAGTTGAATAACTCTGAAGAGTCCTATGATATGATCGGAGAGGGACGAATAATTTAACAGTCCTCTGTCTTTGTCTGGTTCAGGACATTAAAGCAAAAGTGATATTTCCTTCATTTTTTTAAAATAGTTTGTAACGTTACAACCATAAACGTCAGTGAGTATTGTTAACATTGTACAGTGTGAGATTTTCCAAATTACTTTCAAATTCAGTCTTAAAAATTTGGCTAGCGGTTACGGTCAGCCCCCTTGAGTCGGTTCTCTGTAGAACAACTTTTCACTGCATTGACAGCTTCGAGTCTGAAGAAACGGAGTCATTTGGACTCCACAAGTTTTTTACCATGTGTGCGGTCCAGCGGTCGCATTGACCCCACGTGCGTTTTTACAAGTATTTTTGTGTGGTTTCAGAAACTGACGGTCTGACGGGACACCATGTCTCCCCCCCCCACCTCCTACTAAGCAGACCTTATGTCCTGAGAAAGCCGACATATGAATGACCTGGAAAGTGGGATACTGAGGTTTTATGTCACATACCCTTATGTCAAGCAGTTCTTTGGCTTACCTCAAGTCTTTTCAGCCTCCAGTTGTGTTTTCTCCAGGATTGTCTTTAACCATCTTTTTATTCCCTATGACCAAGAAGAAAAGCTTCCCAACACTGCATGCCAGTGAAGCAGTTTCACTCCGTTTCACAATGGGGATGGTTTTAGCATTTAGCATAGGGGCTCCTGATTATTCCCCCTGTGTATTTAACCTCACCTGTGTCCCCTGCTTCCTGTTGGGTCCTTGTCTTTGTAATGTCGTTGTTGCCAACATGAGTTCTTGTCTCGTCGCTCACCTGTGGTTCTTGGTTTTGTGTACTTTTTATGGACTTCATTAAACTTATTTCTCCACTTTACTGCTTCACCGCATGTCAGTGAAGCAGTTTCACCCTTTAATTCAGGTGTGTAGGATCACGTGTAAAAGTAGTAGGACTCTGGTCCTCGAAGAATGCAGTTTGAGACTCCTGCCAGAGCATCTTTTACCGTTATGTTTCATGTATCTGCCACATTTGGCGAACTGCAAAATGGACTTCTTATGGCTCTACCATATTGTCATAGTTACAGAGTTATTGATTAATGTACAGCTGTCCTGTAAACAAATATACCCGGCTCAGCAATGGCATGTATTCATGACTGCTGAACTGAACAGAGCTCTGTGAGAGGTAAAAACGTGATGTTTTATAACCTAACCCTGTTCCATAACTCCATATCTGATCTGACGTCTGTTGCGTTTCTCTATGTTTGTGATGCTTCTTGTTCCCTAACAAACCTCTAAGACCTTCAGACAAGAGCTGAATTTTTCACACTGGTGAACACAGTTTCCTTGGTTAACACGTTTTTTTCTTTGTTTTTTTTTTTTGTTTTTTTTTGAGTATTTCAGAGTAAATAGGGCTCAATCCATGTGCATGCCATACTTTTTTGGGATTTTTATTTGTAAGAGAGTGCATTCTTTTTCCTTCCACTTCACAGTTATGCACCGTTCTCTGTTGGTCTATCATTAAAATAAAAAAAATAAAAAAACGAGTTAAATACATAAACGTCTGCTGTTGCTGTGGCATTTAAAAAAGTGGAATCTTTGCATTGCAGCCGTATTTGATTGAAAACAAACAAGATCACTGTGGCCTAAAATTTCACAGACTCCTCAAGAGAGGAAAAAAAGCGTGTTCTCATTATAAATCTGAGTCTCTAATTAAAACAGTGCATTGGTATGCAGAGAACGTCCAGACCCTCCACAACAATGGCATTGGTTTTCACATCATACCTGATTCTTCGCCGCCGCCTTGGGCTCGCCTTACCGACAGGCTTCCGTCATCAGAATGGCTTTCTAGACAAACGTCTCATCTAAGCAACATTGTTTAATGCTTTTATTATCTTTAGCACTGCACACGCAGCTGAAATTCATTCATTTCTGTGACGCTAGTATGACGAGATTAGTCAATATTGTTTGTGTCCCCTGTTGAAAAAAAAACCCCTTTGTTACGGCTAATAGCGCTGTAGGACGGCAGCGCTCCGTCTAACTAAGAAGAATATCAAAAATCTCTTCGAAGAAAGACAAATCGCCACAGTGGTCTTTGTCCCCATTTGTGAAATTACCCTTTTAGCTTAAGTGCTCTTACGAGGCCACCCCTTAAAATTGAACAAATCAGGGTTGTTTGACTCTTTTTGTTCTATGTAACTGTAATTGTCCTTTAGCATGTCCAGAAGGCAGCCTGGATCCTCACCCCGAGCGGCACTTTACAATCACTGGACGGCGCTGGGAGGCTGAGAGTGAGGAGTAAACCTGGAGGTCAAACAGAGACGCTCTGCAGAGAGCTGAGAGACAGAATGCTGCAACATGAATAAAACTGATCAGGAAATACATTCAGCACTTTACTGCCACTACAGCGGTTGTTACATCTTCAGTTTCCCTTTTTCTTTTTTTATCTGTTACTTTGACTGAATTACTGAAAAGTATTCATACCCCTTGAACTTTACCACACTCTGACGCATTAAAACTCAGTGGAAGGCACACTGCTACTAATCCGCTAATGTGCGGAGCTGTTTTTCCATAAAGTGCTTTTGTTAACTTTGAATATGCTTAGCGCACTTAGCTTCCCCTCAATGTAATTTTCCAGATAAATTCTGAAGAGCTAACTTACTTGGCTGTTTTGTAAACTTTCAGTTGAATAAAGTTTGACATCTGTGTTGAATTTTCGGCTGTTGCAAAACGTCCAGGTGGATGTAGGTCTGCCTTCGAGACGAAGTTCCTCCTCAGAGCTGCAGTTTCCAAGCTTCCGCCTCACAGAGCAGCGACTCCCCCACTCAGCTCCTTCAGACTAGCCAACAGCAATTAGCAAACACCTACTGGAACTGCGCATCAGCTGAGCTTATCATGCTAGCTACTACTTAGTGTGACGCTGGTAAAAATGTTTGTAAAAGGTTGATAAAGGAGTGACATTATGTTGACTTCCTGAAGGCAGTGTTTCAGAAAGAGAAAGGTCCTTAAAGAGACAGAGGCCTAATTTCAAGGCGATAAATTGTGAAGCAAAATCTCTTTTAAGACATATTTGATAAATACAGCATTTTTATACCAACTGAAGCTAACGTAGTCAATCGATTGTGCTATAAAACGTCACTATGTGCTTGGAAAAGCACATGAAGACTGAAGAATTTTTCCCATCAGTGGCACTCCACACAGAATCGCTGATCAGTACCGCGTAAACAAACTTGCTAGACGGAGAAGCAGCAGATGTGGATCTTCGTTTTGAACGTTGATCAAAGATTTAATAGTTAACAGTTTTTTTGTGTGTGTGTGTGTGTGTGTGTGTGTGTGTGTGTCTATTTTTGTTTACGTTTTTTGTATAACCAACCTCCAGCGACGCATACTGTTTTTGGTTATTACCTCACTTCTCTGGATTCCTCAATCTTTGGGCACAGCTTTGCAAAGATAATGTGATTCTAAACGATTTATAACAATCAAACAGAAAATCGGTGGAGGAGATTGAGCCATTTCACAGACCAGGGGACAGACACCAGCATGGTCTTAACTCCAGCCCTTACTTCCACTTCTCATCGCAAGAGAGAATAGTGATTTTAAGCCATCATTTTCAGACAGGTGCTGTTAGAGCCATCATCCATTCCCATTAGGCTTTAGTTACACCCACTGATCCAAATCAACTAAATTGCCCTAGAAGAATGCTATCTTACGCTGAAGAAGTCTTTTCTAAAAAGAGAAAACCTTGTGGATGTACGCCGAAACACCAGTTTTGTTGTTTGCTTTTTTTCGTTTTTTGTTTTTTTTTTTCATTTTCTTGCTCTTGAACAAGCAGAGAAAGAAGGAGGGAGGAGTGGTGCTGGAGTGATTTTAAATAAAGCTAAATACTGGCAAACATGATAAAATATGCTTACACATGCACATCGTCTCCCTCTGGGCGACACATAAAAGAATTATAAATACTTTCTCTTGTTCTGCTTCAAAAATATGCGAGATAATGTGCTCCTTTGGGGTAAGGTGCACAAAACAAAAACAATGTCAGTTTCTGCAGGGTGAAAAAAAATTGATCAGGAAAAAAAAAAAAAGAATTTTTTTTTTCTTCTTCTCCTCGCTGCTCATCTCTGCTATCTGCAGCGAATTGGAGCTGGTTTTGATAAGAAGAAACATCCTTTAACAATTTCTGCCACACAGTCAGTATCTCTGGAGCGCGCACTCACACAGTCCTATTATCTGTGACACAAAGCCCGCTTAGTGGCTCTAAGACTTTCAGCCCAAGGATTTTTTTCTTTCC
This sequence comes from Poecilia latipinna, assembly GCF_001443285.1. Taxonomy (NCBI): domain Eukaryota; kingdom Metazoa; phylum Chordata; class Actinopteri; order Cyprinodontiformes; family Poeciliidae; genus Poecilia; species Poecilia latipinna. The sequence continues at coordinate 604,740 of NW_015112628.1, forward strand.
TTTTCTGAGCTCACTTTTCTCTCTGCTGTTTCTAGTTCAAAGCAATCCAAATTTGTGTTGGTTTTTTTATTGCCTTCTTTACACCCTCGATAAATTGAAAACCGTTTTTTTTTTCTTTCATTTTTTTAAGAAGATCAGCTCTCATTTTCTCTACAACCTTGAAGATTTGTACGCAGATTTGTTATTAATAGATATATTAAAGAAAGTGGTGCACAGTCGGAACGAGCCGCAGTTATTAGGACGTGACAGACACGCAGCTCTGGCGCCATCTGCTGGACAGACACTTTAAAGCGGTCCGTGTCACCAGGAACTGACGGTACAAAATGCTGCCGACAGCAGCTGGACGAGACATTTTACACCTCACCTTCTCATCTGGGTGTTAATTACGGAGAAAATGTCATTAGTCAAAGTCACCATTGATAAAATGATAGATGGATGCTTAGTCAGAGGTCAGCGCAGGAGTGAGAGGTCGTCTGCGTAACTCGGTCGTTTGTCATCGCTGCTTTACCGATGACCCTGTATGCATTTTAGTAGCGGTAAAACAGATGAATGGCTGATGGATGGAGCATCACATCTGCAGTTCAAAGCAACTTGGACAAAAAAAAAAATGTGAAGTTCACATAGTTTTAGGTTAGTTTATTTAAAATGCACATCAAGAAATATTCAGAATTTTATGGATTTTTTAAGAAACTGTTTTTAGAGTTTTTAATATTTCAAATGATTGAATTATGTTATATCCACATAGCATGGCTAATATAAAGTCTCCACCCAAAGACCATAATATATCTAATGTATACATAGAATGCAAGAATACAATTCTTCATCGTTTGGTCATAAATAAATGATATAAATAAACATCTACAAAGCATTCATGGAAATTGAAATAAAATATGTACCAATGAAAAAAGTGACGATCACAATTTTTTAAATTAGATTCGATTTTAAATAACATTTAAACTCTTTTACAGAACTCTTTTTACTAAGTGCTAAAATGTATTCCTACTCTATCCTCTATCTTGATTCATTTTATGTTATTGTTGTTATAGTATTATTGGCATCAATATTTTCTTTATTATTGTTGTTAATTTTATCAGAACTGCAGTCATTTTAGCTATAGAAATATTCTAAGTACATCAATGAATGTATTGCATTAATCAAGTCTGAAAGTAAAGATCATAACTGTGAAGTTTATACTTCTACCCTCGTCTTTGAACTTATATCTCTTGCATTTCTGTCATTGTATCTGTAATTTGTAACGTCCAATGAGCTTCAAAAATGCAAAACTTCCAAAGTTTATCTCTCCTTCAGCAGAGAAAACTTGACCTCTACTGCTCTGATACTAAGATGAAGCGCTGTCTGTTCACAGACCTCCATCCAAATCAACAGTCGTTTTCCATGTATAACTCAGCCAGGCTGAAAGGATCGCTCTACCCTCAGAGGGAAAACCAGAGTTCAGAGGTCATAGCTGACACAAGGCATGTGATTTCCTGCCGCAATACAGATAAAAAAATGTTGTCAGCTATGTGACCAGTGCTGGTATCCCATCACCACATAGCCCCATATTCCCATGCTGACGTTGTGGCTTCCAACTGGATCCTACCAAGGAAATCCGCTGCATCAGGGAGTTTGGTAACTTGGGAAGTTTTTTTTTGTTGTTGTTCTTCGGTGAATCATTCGCTCTGAATCTAATGAAAATCCTAAATCTTCAAAGCACAATGCCAGAGAACTGCAGCCATTTTTATGGTGTGGTACTGCAATAAAAGATACTTTGATTTATAATCTTTTTGACCAAGAAATGTGAAAAATGCTGCACTCCCTAAAAAGTTCAGAAAAATGAAAGGAGGTTTATCTTAAAGTAATAACGGACTCTGCCTGTCACAGCAACAAATTCTGCTGGGCGATAAATCGTCCCAGGAAACATTACGAGATAAACGATACTATTGTTTTGAGATCATTTTCAAGTAATATATTGATGATGGCGTAATAATGCCAGTTCTCTCACTCAAAGACCAATGAACAGTTAACACTGGAAATGGAAAACATTGCAAATGTCCAAAATGAAACACACAAAAAAAAATGTAGCAGAAATAAAAACCACACAACCAAAATCATATTTAAAAATGGATTTTGACTCTGTAAACCAACTATAAACTTCCATGTATTTTATTGGGATTTTTCATGACAGACAATTACAAAGTAGAAGCAAATAATTCAGGATTTTTGTTACAATCAAAGCTGCAAGAGGTTTTGGATATCGTTCCACCAGTTTTGCACATCTACGTACTGAGATCTTCAGACATTCTTCTTTGTAATATATTTAAAGCTCATCCAGTTCGGTTTGAAAGTACCTGTAGGCATCAGTCTTAAAGTATTTGCCACAAGTTCTTGTTTGGCTTTCAATCACAAACAGGAAGTGATCAAAGCACAACCACAGCTGAAATCATAAACTCAAACACCCCGGGATCGTGACATGACTACGGTTCTCGTCTGGTGTGAAGGTGAACAATCGTGTCAGGCTACGCTTTGCAGTTGTATCGCAAACAAAATTATGTTCTACTTTGTGTGGGTCAAACACATAAAATCCAAATGAAAGTTTGTGGTTGCAAAATGAAATGTCAAAAGGTTCCCGGGGTATGAATACCTTTGCAAAAGCTCACGGTATGTAACAGGAGTATTCACATTGTTATATCAGTTATTTGACTCCATTTACTCTCTAGACAGTGACTCTGCAGCTGACTTTGTATCTGTTTTGTTCATCACGTGCAGCTGCTATTTAAGAACACAAACGTTTGCTCTCTTACTTTCATAATGACGCACTGGCCTCATACAGGCCGCAGCAATGAGCTATGTAGGAAGTCTGCTGATGTACATGGATGTTTCACATTGGCACTCAGTGGCCTTGAGGTGTGTTTCAAAGCAATTCTCCTGGATATGTCACACTGTGATGCTAATATTCATATGCCACGCTTGTTCTGATTGGGATAGTCTGTTTTACGGCGTAATCATTTAAAATACAAAACAATAAACATTATCAGTGTGCTGATCAAACTTTGACCCCTGGGTATCAGCAAGGCTCAGCAGCTCCATGCAAAGGCAGGGACCTTAGCATGCAGCTCCCAGCAGCACAGCCTGACTTTAGGGGCTTGGAACATCCCCCGCTGGTGGGTGAGCAGCCACGGTTGGTATGTGAGGTAGAGTAATCCCGGCTAGATCTAACTGAACTCAACACTTCGCAAAGGTTATGCTTTGGAACTCAACTCCTGGAGAGAGGATGTATTTTTCCTACCCCAGAGCTGACCAGGCAGAGAGATGTCAAGTGGGTGTGGAGATACTCATAAATTTCAAGCTGATAGCATTGATTGTGTCTCACTGGTGAGTGAAAGGAGCTTCAGGTTGCAACAGGAAAGGCTCTGACTGTTGTCTGTGCTTATGCAATGAACATCGGCTTCCATTACCCGACCTTCTTGGACTCCTTGGAAAGCGTCCTGGAAGTAGTGGATATCTAGAACTGGATATTTTTGGTGGGCAACAATGGAGTCATGCCTGGTAAAGAAGTATGTTGATAATGAACACCATATTCAAGCACATTGTGGTTCATGACTGTGCTTTGTACCAGGCTACAGTAGGTCAAAAGTCAACGATCAATTTTGTAATCGTACCGTTAGACTGGCAATGTTATGGTAAAAGGTAAGTTGCCTGTTCTTGAGTAACATCAAATCTTGTCTAGACAAGTTTTAAGCTTTTTACGCTACATTCAGTCATGAGAATGGTGTTAAGCTATTGTAGCTACTCTACAATGGCTGCTATACAATGACCACCACCAGCAGGCAAGGCGAAGTGTCTTGCTCAAGGACATAGCATTTGAGAAGGATGGGATCTGTCTTTGGGGACTCCTCATGCACATGTACTGAACGACCCAAAAGACTGAAGCTTCTTTAGCTGCAGAGTCAGAAACTCGGGCATGAGTGGAAGTTGCTGAAGTTTTGTGACAGACATTTGCTTGTCCTCAAGGAAGCTCTTGAGCACTTTTTGGTGACTTAGAAAGGGAAATAGTGACCAGCCCAATTTGTGCTGTTTGGGTGGGAAACTGTGGATCTGGATAAGATATTTGAGCACTACATCAATATCGTCACCTTTTCCCTCTGTGAACAACTTCCCCTGAGCCCAAAGACTCAGGAGAAGGCAATTCCGTCAACATGCCAGGCACCAGGAGTGGGCTGGATTTGGCCGGAGATGCTGAAGGCTCTGGACATGGAAAACATATGTCTTCAGTATCACCTGGATATCTGGAACAGCATTGGTGTTGAGGCCGACTGGGTTGGTGGTCCAAATGTTTAAGAAAGGCGGTCAGAGAGTGTTTGACAACCATCAAGGAATCACATTACTCAGTCACCCTGACAAAGCCTACCGGGCGCTTTATTTATCCAGGAAATTTTGTACCAAATCAATGAGCTGGATGGTGGATAAAGATGAACTAAATTTTAAAAAAAAGTCCAAAACTTATTTGCTTTTAATTTACTCTATGACTTGTTGAAGTAAATGTGAAAGAAAAAATGTAGCGTAAGCCAGATAATTCCACTTATTCATATTTTGTTGAGTGGCAGTAATGAATCTTGCTATGAACCCTGAGGAGAGCAACCTATAAATCTCTCTCTACAATAACTCTGAATCAGCTCCTGAGGATGGGATACCAAGATATTCCCAGGCCAAAAGGTCCATAAGGTGTCTGTGTATATAAGTAAGTGATAGTTTCAGTAATTAACCATTTATTTGACCTTCTAGTGATTTGTCCGTCATTAAATCAGTCACCACTCAGACAGCCTCTCCTAATGTTACAGTGTTTGGATGCCTGAAATCCCGAGAACTACATCTCCGTTAGCCTGAATGGAAAATCCTGCTGGTTTTCCGACTTGCAACTGGGATGCGGTAAAGATTGGGGGATGGTATTACTTCCAAAGCAACTAGAATTGCAACACATTGTTTTCGCAGCATTGCCCTGGAGCCTGGGAGAGGTCTGTGGTGTCGGCGTGGGCTGGTTGGGGGGGAGGGTTCCCTTTGATGCAGCTTCCAAGTTGTGACACCGGACACTGCTCACTGGTCTTATAAATACTTGGAAACATTGTAACGAGGTATTAAATATGGAAAACAATGACATGAAGTTAAGTTGCCTGAAATGAAAGTGGTGAACTTTGAATGTGGAGATGAAAACTGCACCAAAAATAAAACGATAAACACTACAGAGTTCTGTTAACACCTCAGGACCCGACAATGAAAATACTCTGACCTTCCACCATTTATCGATGTGGGGTGTCCCTATGTGTGCTGTTACATGTTTGTGTTTGAATCAGTTTGACCGAAGGAGGTACTTACTTTTTATTTGGATCATTTTAGCCATTTTAATCCTTTTAGCAGTGAACATTAGTCTAGAGACCAGAGCCACCCTTCAACGATGGACAGTAAATGGATGAACATGCAGGTAAGAGATGAGAAAGTTTCTGTTTTGTTTTTGTGAAGCCGACACAAACCAATTAAACTTCGCTGACTGGAAAAATAGATCATGATGTTATTTCATAACATCAATAGTCAGTAAGAAGATTGCAGGAAAATAAAACATCTGTTGTTTTATATATATATATATATATCTTTGAAGGCTTGTACAGACTACAAAGCGTACCACGACGTTGTGTTGCAGACAACTGATTCTCTGATGTCTTCTGGAAATTCTTGGACATGTTTAGGAGAGGCGTAAAACGGAGTGAGGTTACAAAGCAACACGTCACAATCAGAATATCTATCAAACGTCTGTTTGGTCCACCAAACCTGCCAACATGCTAGTCTATGTAAGCTAAAGACTAAAATATTTAAAAGTTGTTGTTTTTTCCCCCACGATCTTGGTACTTTTTTGCTCCGAAGTTGAGCATAGAAAATATTCATGATTTTAAATAATTTGACCAACTTTTTTTTTTTTATTAAGTATTTCTGTTTATATAATAATACATATTGTTTATTTTCTACAGAACACAACCAACAGAGTAGAGAAGGAAAAAAGTTGTTTTTTTTTAAGTATATTTATTTATTTTTGTTTTCTTTGGCATAGGCCCTGCAGGGCAAGAGAAAAAATATATTTATTTTACTTCTCACCCAACAGAACAGAAAAAATTTTTTTTTTTTGCACTTATATGAATATATTTTTTCTTTTCCTGTGTGTTGGATGAAAAGAAAAGAAAGTACTTAGAAAAATCACCTGTAACGACAGGCCTCGGTATGTTATATCATTATAGTCTGCTCTGTGACTAAACACTGCTGTTCTACAGTTTGAGGTATTTGACCTCTACTGTCTAACCTTCAGGACGGCTCATCTTCAGCTCCTCTCATTTTGGATAAAACCTCACATGAGTCAGAGGTTGAGATGATTGGAGAATGTTTTCATTTAATTTAGTAGCATCTTGTTAAAAGGAGCATCATTTAGAAACTCGGACTTTGTTGTCAGAATCTGTGTTGCATCTTGTTGAGAAAGATCTGACACCCTTTCCCTCCATCTAGCTCTTGTTTTTTTTTTTTTTTGTTTCTTTTTGTTTTTCCGCTACGAGCATCACTTGCAGCTTTAGCTTTGTACTGCGGCTGAAGATACAGTCATCCTGCATATTAATTCTCTCTGAGCTTCTCGCGGTCTCCCACAGGCCCAGGATGAGCTGCTGTAAAGGCAGCCTGATGGAGACGTTCCAGCATGCACGGAGCACAAACAATGGCATCCCAGCTAGCTTTTCAGCGCGGACGCGGCTAAAAGCGGAGCAAAACAATCTCAGATCGTGAAACCTCTGCAGGATTACAGGCAGAAGCTCCGTGATTACACCGGATTAAAACTGAAACAATAAACTCTCTCACACACACACATGCACACACACACACACACGCTCAGTTTGTTTGTTTGTCCAGTTACACACTTTCACCAGTAAGAATACCTCTTTTTTTTCCTCTTCTTCTTCTGCAGAAAGTACTTTAAGAAATTGTGAACTTCTTCTCAATTTGTCAAAATGAGGTGAAACTGGGGCAAAATTAGTATTTTGTTTTGGATAGCTACTTATCCCTTAAATAATGAAGTATTTATATGAAATCTGCATTTTGTATTTTCTCAAGAAATCTTCACCAGCTTCAAAATGTATTTGATGATACAAAACCTTTAAGTGGCAGAATTATGTAAAATTTCTTTTTCTTTTTTTTTCAGCTTTACATCATGTTATAATGTTATCCCATCATCAAAAACATACATGGAGTGTTGCTTTGATACTTTCATGCATGTTTGATAAATACTTTAATTTCCCATGGCAACCATTGCAAAAACGCAATGGGTGGGCCTAGCCCCGCCTCCAGGGACGAACCTCCTCCTCAGAGCTGCGGTCACAGATGCTGTGGATGCCAGAGGAAAACATCTGGCCACCAGTGGTACTATGGTGGTTAAACCCTGGGAATCAGGCTGGGGACTCAGTGGAGCCCCCTACTGGTCCACAACAGGGCATCAAACAGCTTTTCAGCCAGCTGTAAAACCTTCTGGTGAAACGTTTGTACTGTGACTTGTGTAGCCTTTAAAGGGGCGGTGTTATGTAAAATTGCCATGTTTGAGCTTTATATTATTATGTTTTCCTTTGGTTGACATTTATTTTGTCAACAAATGCACACACAGTTTTTTTTATACAGAAAATAAAGTTATTTTTGTTTTAAATGGTCAGATTTTATGTAAAATTGACTTCAGCATCTGTGGTCATCAGTATTCTTGTCATCTGACAGATTTTTGTGGAACTGTCATGATTACTGTGTGTGCTGGTTTGTGGGTTTGTTATGGGTTATTTATGGCTGATACTTTCTACATTATAAGTTCTTTCTGAAGTCTGTTTTAAGTTATCCAGGTGTTAATTTTCCTGAATGGTTTCTGCTGTGTTAATTCTAGTTTAAGACTTTTTCATATCCAGTCAGTTTCTTTCTCATCAGGTTTTGCTAGTCTGTAGTTTATTCGTTAGCCTTGATTATTTTTTTCCCCCTTTGGATTACTCCTGTCATGTTCTTATGTTAGTCTTTTGGTTTTCTTATTCATCCTCATTAGTTTTATTTGTGCTATCCAGGTTTGCTGTTCATTTCCTCGCTTAGTAAGTGTTAGGTTTTTCTTGGTGTTACTTTTCTTGTGGATTTGTCTGTATGTTCCCAGATTGTTGTCAGGCCTGTTTCTCCTTTTTGTTCCGGTTCCCAGGTTCAGCTAATTGTCCCAGTAATCAAGCTCATTGAGCCCTCCTGTGTTTCCCATTTTACTTATCCCACTCACCTGTTTCAGCATTTATTGAAACTATTGTCCTTTGTTCTCTTTGGCTCAGTTCAGGTCTGTTTGAGTTTGTGGGTTTGAGAAAATGAATACATTTATCTCAGATATAACTTCAACTTTTAAAAAAAAGTGAATTTTATTTGATAATAACTTGTTCAACCTTGACGGATGGCTGCTAGATGGTCAATAATGGAGCCATTTCTCACACAGGTTATGCATGAGAAAAACTCCAGGGAATTTTCCACACTTGAGTGTTGCCAAGCACGCACATCTCTCTCAAACCTTGCCTGCCAAGATACCTTCAACAGGCCGGCCCCAGAATGTTCTTCACCCCGAATTGTACAATGGCGCTGAAAAGCAGGCAAACATTAGTCCATTACTTGTAATGGAAAACAAGGAGAAAACATAGAGTAGAACGCTGTTACTCAACCTAAAATAACAGAGATGTTAATGGAGGATGTCATCACACGTTCATGTATGTCAACACGGCACCAATTATCTCAGATTTTGGAAAAAAAACAGGTGCTTACAAAAAAGTTTGGCCAAATTTTTCACACCTTTTTCACACATCACAAACATGAATGTATTTTAATGGATTTTATGTAAAAGACCAACTGAAAATTAAGTACCAGTCTCAAAATGAAATGGTGTTTTTTGTTTGTTTGTTTTTGTTGCAAATAAATATCTGAAAAGTTTGGCATGTTTTTGGTTTTCATGTTTTACTGTATAAACGTTTTGCCAAAGTTGCTAAATGTTATGACGTCCTGAAGGTAGAGTTTCAGAAAGAGCAGGAGCTTCTTAAAGAGACAAAGGTCCAATTTCATAGTTAAATTATGAAGAAAATTGTATGAAGTCATATTTGATATAGCATTTTTGTAACAACTGACGGTAAAATAGCTAGTTTACTGTGGTATAAAATAATACCATGTGCTGAAAAACAAATAATACTGCCCCTTTAAGACTGTCAGCGTCAAGAGGATACTAATGTATGTCACAGATTATTTAAAAATCCCCACTTCTGTCTGCGTAACTTTGTGTCAGTACATCAGATATAAAATTTAAAAAAATCCCAATAACTTACAATGAGGTTATTGGGATAGCACGAGAAAATGCGGACAAAATTCAAGATGCATTAATACGTTTGCCGGGCGCTTTACGTTCTCGATAAATAAGGCAGAGATGCCGCTGACCCAGGCTGTCGAAGTGACATTTTTGTCTCCTTTACTGGCACCTCATTAACCTTCCGTACCCATCGTCCCCGGCGCCGCAGCCATATCTCAGCATAAAAGACGGCGCATTATGCGCTTAATGTTCCTCATCATTTCCTTTTAAACAAGATTTATGCCGCCTGCTGCTGGATTTCAGACAATGTACCCAATTAGCTGCGTGTCTGCCAGCGCCCTGCTGGCGCGTTGTCGTCCTCGCGCGTTTGTTGCGGTGACAGCGAGTGCAAACCTATTAGCCTCCTGCGGGGGGATTCTTTGGAAAAGTGAAACCTCTTCTTTATGTGATTTTTTTTGTTGTTTATTTCCAAGAAGAAAGAGAGAGGCTCCGCATGCTGTCGCCAAACGTGTTCACAGTGGGACCAAACGGACCTCGGTGTGTGAACCGAGAGGACGGGGTTAGTTAGAGGCTAACCGGTGTAGCCTAATTGATTTCAACTCTGTCAACGTGCCGTGTTATTTTTTGTAAACTGACACGACGTTAGTGAAAGTCAGTCAAAATTAAAGATAGGGTTTTGTTTTTTTGTTTGTTTTTTTGTTTTTTTAGAGTTGGCAGGCGGAGGAAACTAACAAGACAGATGGGACTGTCCAGCAGCACGTGCCTTCATTGATATTCCCCCCGATCCTCAGGCTAGTTAACATTGATTTGCCATCGCTGTCAAGGGATCTCCAGATGTTCAATGGCCAGCTGACATCTGATAACGCAGAGACGGGAGCATGCGGCAGCCAGCGGCCATCGTTGGGATGCATCAGGTCAGCCTCCACCTGTTCTCCCAGATAGATGGCTTAGTAAATATGCAGATCCTGGCTTCCCTGTGCACAGCCAGATGGTGCAGCTCAAAACTGTATCTGCAGCCTGCTGCACAGTGCAAAATGCAGAACAGGTTGTTTAAAAAAAAAAAAAAAAAAAAAAAAAGAAAAGAAAAAAGAAGCCCAAAAACCCCCGGGGGTTTGGGGT
>NW_015112628.1:618554-619536 GCF_001443285.1 Poecilia latipinna
GGGGGGCCAAAAAAATTTTTCTGCGCCCTCTGCCCAAGGAAAAAAGGAAAAAAGGGTTTTAAAAAAAAAAAAAAAAAAAAAAAAAAAAAAAAAAAAGATGAAGAAGCAAGAAGCGCATAAACGCCCCGAGGTTTGGGCTGTTCTGTACTTTGAATTTGAACGATGCCACCTCAGAGTTTGAAACACGGTGTCAAAATGAAGAGGCGGCGGAGGAGAGGGACGAAGGAAAGTCGCACTCGGATGTTTGGAAGCGGTCCAAGCCGAGGCTAAGGGGGTCGCATCGGCTGGGAAACAAAGGGGTCATCTGGGAATTCCGTGTAGTTGTGCACTTCCCGCATTTGGACGGCCTTTCCAGAAACCGGGCTGAGCAGTCAGAGTGAGACAGGAAGCGGCGGCAGTCACAGAGCTGAGAGCACAGATAAAAAAATATATATGACAAAACAAGGGTAATTTATGAATGAGCTAAGCCAGCGAAACGTTAATCAGCAGAGTGTGTGATTAATGAAATGAAGGCAGTCGCGTATTGACTTATTCTTGGTCAATATCATGGACAGGAAAGCATTTGATAGCAACCACGCTGACCAACTGGTAGAATTGATTTACTTTATTTATCAAAATATGAATAAAACGGAGTAGTTTGAGGAAAAAAATCTTAGTCTGACTATTTTCTCAAAAACTAACTAAACTAACAACTAAATCATAACGATAATGATTAAAATGGCAAAACTGTTGACCATGTAAATACTAATATGGTGGCATAATTGTAGCAATAATGCAACAATAAAGTGATATTTTTAATTTATAATCAAATAAAATGAGCCTAACATCTTTAAGGTACATAAAGTTAAAAACATTATACATATATATATATATATATATATATATATATATATATATATATATATATATATATATATATATATATTTTTTTTTTTAATATATAAATATATGTTTTTTTCTTTTTGGGATGTGTGAGCGTGTC
>NW_015112628.1:622840-650251 GCF_001443285.1 Poecilia latipinna
TATATATATATATATAATTTTTACTTTAAAATGTAAATAAATGTTTTTTTCACTTTGGTAGGTTTGACCGTTTGACCCTGATAATGACCGTTACAGCCAAACGCTTAAAAAATATTGATCAAATTTACATCTTTATATCTAACTGCACTCTATATCTGTAATTTGGTCTTTAATGTTTCCTTTGGAGTAATGACTTCTTCCTCTCTGAATGGCTTTTCAGCCCATGTTGGATGATTGTTTAAAAACAAAGTGAACTCAGTGGAAGCAAATGTCTGAATTTTTTAAAGCACTTAGCAGAATATTTTAGAAATAGTTACCACCCTGACCAAGAAAATGTTAGTCTGATTTTTTCCATGCATAATGTTCATAATTGGTTCAGCTTCGGGTTGCTCTGTATTATCTGGTATGCAAATTAAACGCACTATTTCTGTGTAAAATCATTGTCAGCACAGTAACGCATCCAACAAAACATGAAGGGGAGTAGTCAATTCCAGGCTGAAAAGATAAGGAAGTTCATAACAAACCGGTGAATAAGATGAGGAGAGAAAGAGGAATGCTTATGAAGAGGCAGAGTTGGTCAGAGGTTCTGATCCGGACACAGGCGATAACAGAAACACAGCAGCAGACAATGAGTTCATACTCTGTGACGGACACGGCGGCCTGCCAGGGGTTGGAGTCCATGGACAGCTCCGGTGTGTTGTCATAACAACGCTTCTTAGAACTGACAGCTTAAAATGATAGGACAAAATCTGCAGAAAACAAGCTGCCATCATTTTTATTTGTTGTTTGCAATAACATGTGAGTGAGGATATGGCTTATTTCTCATTTGAATGCACCTTAAAAAAATAGCTTTTAAAAAAATACAAATTTATATGAGAATTATGATGGGCAAATTTTAAATGTTAATGTGTTTGTTTCATTGTGAGTGTAAGGTGTATTCCAACTACAGTGCAATTCCACACCGAAGCGTCCCAGGTAAGGTCTGTCCAGGGATTCTGAAGACGAAAACTCAGCCGGACAGTCAAGTCTTGGCCTCAGGAACCACACTGTGGTTTCCATCCTGGTTGTGAAACACTGGGCCAACTCTACACCCGCCACAACGTCCTTGACGGTACCTGGGAGTCCGCCTAACCGGTCTACATGTACTTTGTGGACTTGGGGACGGAGTTTGACCGTGTCCTGTGGTGGGTACTTTAGGAGTCTAGAGTACAAGGCCCCTTGATAAGGGCTGTTAGGTTGCTGTACAACTGGTGTTAAACACTAGTCAACACTGAGTTAGACTCCACCAAGGTTGCACTTTGTCATCGATTTTGTTCAGAGTTTCTCAAAATCTTAAGACGCAGAATTTCAGCCAAGTTGTTGAAGGGTTCCATTTTGGTGGCCTCACTATCAGGTTTCTCCTTTTCACAGATGATGTGGTTCTGTTGGCTTCATAAAATTACAGTCTCCAGGTTTCACTGGAGCATTCTGTAGTCGAGTCCATAGCGACCAAGATGAAAATCCTCCAAATCTGAGACCGTGAGCTTGGGCCGCAAAAAGGTCCTGCCCCAAGTGTTGTAGTATCTTGGGATCTTGTTGGGATCTTAGTAATGAATAAGAGAAAAATGGAGCAGGTGATCAATGGTTGTGCTGCAGCTTCCGTCGTGACGTGAGCTCTTTGCCAGTCTGTCATGGTGAAGAGAGTGTGGAGCCAAAAGGCAAAGGTACTGATTTATAGGTCGGTCTACGTTTGCACTTTCACCTAAAGTGACGAGCTTTGAGTAGTGACTGACAGATATTGAGGATACCATCGGTCACAGGAGGTCCAGGCTCTCCCTTAGAGATCAGGTGAGAAACTTGATACAATCGATGCTTGCTTCTCTGTTTTGAAAGGAGCCAGTGGAGGTGGCTCAGGCATGTGGTTACAATACCTCATGGATGTCTTTTTGGTGAGGGATTCCAGGAACATTCCACCAGGAGGAGACCCAGAGGAAGAACCTGGAGGGACTACATTTCTCGACTGGCCTTGGAATACCTTGGGAATCTCCTGGAAAAGGTAGGCCAAGTGGCAAAGGAGAGAGAATTCTGGTCTTCTCTGGTTAGGCTGTTGCCTCATGATCAGAGGATGGATAGATGGATGGATGAACGGACGGATGGATGGATGGAAAGTTCAAATACATATTAAATCAGTGAACTCTCCTGTTTCCTGACAATATGGTTACATAAAAAATATATAACCATGGACTGTGTTCTTCTTTTCAAGTTGCTTTTTATAATATAAAACAGAGTTTATATCGTCACCTTCCTAAAATAATGGCTTATGTCATTTTTTTTGCCAAAATAACTTTTGACAAAAAATACCTCATGCCATTATTTTAGGAAGGTGACAAAGTCACAAAAGATTCTTAAAGATGAATAAAAATTCTATTTTAAATAATTCTATTTTAAGAGATGAATATTGCATGAAATCACTTGTCATGAGGAATCGTGTAAAACTTTTCCAGCTGAATAAAATTTTAAGTATAACCAAAGTGAGACAAAATCTATTTCAAATGAAATTAATAGTCATTATTATGACTTTATTTAGTTTATTTATTTGTGATGACTTCCTGCCGTAAAGAGCAGAAGCTTCTTAAAGAGATAGAGTCCCAATTTCGACTACCACCATGCAATGACTAAATGGTATAAAAGATGGATAGATAATTCATATTAACTCAAATACTACTCGTAGTCATGCAGGTTACAGGTTACTCTTTTCAAGCCTCTCTCTGTTAACCTGAACGTGAGAAATTAATCACTTTAACCCATTTATATGTCAGATTCATCTATATTTAACCAGGATTTGGACAGCAAAATATTCCAGATGTGGTTGTTTTGACCCTATCAAATTTTAGAGTGTATGTGTGGGAAAAAATAAAACAAAACATAACCTTAAGTAGGATGGAACACATTTGGGCTGTGAAGGAGAAAAACATGCCCTGGCAGAATTTGGGCTGCGCTGCACTCCACAAAAACATGTTTACAGCCAGTGAAGAATGTTTGAAAGGGAAAGCTGTGTTGGGCTGAGAGCGGGACGTAGATGTGCCTCGTTGTCCTGAACAACGCTGACCCGAGAATGAAAATAGACTCCAGAATCTTCAGCCAATGAACTTTGCCCTACTGAGCCAAACATACAAGAGCCAAATGGAAGGGAATGTTTGAGCTCCAGCTCAGCCGCAGAGTTTTTTGGGTGGTATAGTGGGGAAATCGGCTAATTTGGGCCTTAAATCATTGTGATGACAAGTAGAGGCACAACACAGATAATCCTGTTACAAGATTGAATGTGGACATTTTCCCACTGAAATAGTTTAGATCTATCGCCACTGCGTCTGATGGAGAGCTTTCCTCAGTCTTCTTGCTGTCTTTCATCTTCCACAGAGGCTGAACCTTTTGTTGATAAAGGTTATAATAACAATAATAATAATAATAATAATAATAATAATAATAATAGTCCAATCAAGAAAATTCCCCACTGAGCTGTGGAGATCCACAGTTTCGCCATGGTTACCACGTGCCTCTCAGCTGCATCTCCGTTCTCACTGCAACAAGAAAGCAGTCAATTCAACTTAAACATATTGTGTTGAATGGTCACAAGTAATCAATTACAATTATCCAAGTAAATATATTAAGTCGCCATGTTAAGCAAATGTTAATAAGGTAAGCTTGCCAAACTTAATTCAATTACACGTGACAAATTAACACCATACCTATCAGTTGAAGATGTCACTATGTCATGACAGTTTGGTAGGAGAAAAAAACTGAATGGTTTCCCCTTCGCCCAGTGTTAACTAGAAACAACCAATCAGAGCCCGGAGGCGGGTCTTACATGCTGCAGTTTTAAGGAGTGTTTGGTGTTGCTTGTTTGCTAGCAAACCTCTGAGGCCTTCACAGTAATCTGGATTCACAGTAAAATGAAGTTACAAACAGATTAGCGTTATATACACAATAGGCGGCTTCTGTACTGTACTGGATTTTATTTTCTGGTCCTAGAGTAAAAGAGGGTGCATGAATATAGATCTTTATTGTGTTTGTAAAAATGTATCTGTGACTTATTTTCCTTACACTTCATAGTTTTGCAATACTTTGTGTTGGTCTGTCACATAAAATCCCAATGACATACGCATAAGCTGGTGACTGTAGCGACGAAATGTCAACAGTTTTAATCCAGTTTCCCCCTACAAGCCAGTTGAACGTCAGATCAAAACAAATTGTTTCTCATCCATTTTCTCCAAAAATTCCTACCCACACCACAAGAGAGTCAGGCTTCCCTGACTCTCTCTCTCTTTTTTGTTTTCCTTTTTCATACCGGTTAGCTTTTCAGACTGTGCTTCCTGAGAAGAAGGAGGAGAGCGGCTCATTATCTGAGGCTGAAGTGACCTTATATTGACATCCAGAGCTGTGTGCCAGCTGAGGCAGGCAGTCAGAGGCGAAGGAATTGTCGGTGGCTGCCAGTAGAGGAAGCCGTCTCAGCTGCTATCAGCGAACTTTGTGCCTTTTCATCCGGCGGGCTGATTGTCTCCTTCCTGCTAGCGCTCTTCAACTAATAGAGAAACAGGCCATTAGCAGAGTTTACTGGTAACTGGCCTCCCAGTCGAGTCTAAAATAGACTCTGGGATTAAGTAGACAATTGTTTTTACATCCAGGGGGCTATTTATGGGTCCAGCTTTCTATGCATGGTCATGCCTTGATAGGAAAGACGGCCCAGACAGTGTCTGTGCAGAATGAAGAAAAAAAACAAAAACAAAAAAAGCTACATTTATTCCTGTACCTGTGAGGACTGAAGCTGAATTCATTACCCAGGTTATGTAACAGTTCTTATCCATATAAATGTTATGTAAGCAATATATTGTATTTAATCATTTATAGAGAGTTATCTTTTTATTCATAGTATAATATCAGTATGTTATAATAACTGATACTAGAAAGCTATGGTATTCTCCCATCACACTGTAGGATAGCATGTAGTTTGACTATCAGCTAAAGCAAAAACTAATGGATTTTTGAACATGTCAAAAAATGTGGTGGTATGAACATCAAAATTAGGAAATTATACGTATAGGCATCAGAATCAACACAGTTGTTAATTTAAATGTCGCAGAAATGATCCAATGAAAACATTACTCAGCGTCTTGCTAAGCTATCCGGACGCTCTGTCTGCGATGATGAAGATTCACTCATTATAGTATGCTGACTGCTTGGGCTATCTCCAACTGATGCCAGTTCTGCTAAAGTTGAGCTAAATGAGCTAATAATCATTTAATATCCTCATGGCATTCATCTCTAGATAACCAGTTCATCCCTAATGGAAAAATCAAACCAGAAGCTGTCCCGCCAAAACATAAGAGAGAGGACACTTTTCATCTAACGCACACATTATGCTATTTTGGGACGCATTGAAAGTGACACGTATTTCAAACGTGTGACAGAACGTAATATTCCATGAAACATACTTCTGCAACTCACATATTCCACTTTATCCTATTTGTCAACATATGAGGCAGGAGGAGAAACCGAGACAGTAGGAAAAGAACGCCTCATTAAAGTCAAAATGTCGACAAAAATATACGCACCGTATTTTTTTTTTCGTATTGAGAAACTGCTGTGTTGATGCAGATTATGCTCATTTGCAGAAAGTTTTAAGTAATTAGGTTTTCATTTTATATTTGAAATATATATTTTATATTTGAAAATAATATAACGGAGGTTGTTATATTGCCACCTAACCCAACGCCCTCGGTGTAGCAGAGGGCGTTGCAAAGAAAGGATCATGATATCTGTTAGGCTCTTTTAGGCAGACCCACTAAAAACGAAAGAACCTCTTTTATGTTAAATGCTACAGCTGAAAGGGATTTTCTGATTAATCTTCTTCAGAATCACTGTATGAACACACACACACACACACACACGCTCACAAAGGCAAAGCCCTGACACCACACAGACACAGCCCTCACTCCCCTATTCACAGCAAGGACATTGGAGAGCAGTGAACTAATTCATTCAGTGACGAGTCACCCAGCAGCGAGGAAGTAGTGTGGAGGAAATTCAGCGTCGACGAGTCTCTTCATCCGCCCACTCGCCTCCCTCATTGGCTGAGGAGCATGATGTCACGCGCCGGCCACCTCTATAAAAAGCCGCTTTCCCCACACAGACGGCAGATCAGCTGGAAAGCTCATTTTGCTGACAACAAGGAGGACAGCTCACGCCCACAATCACTCGGGAGAAACTTTGGGAGCTACTCAAGAACGAGCAGGAAGCATCTCACCATGTGCAGAGGACTTGAATCGCTGCCCATCACCTGCCTGGAGAGGTAAACCCAACCAGAGTTTTCACGCTTGTAGTCAAGTTTTCTCACACCAGCAACTTGCGCACACGTTGCATGATGTCTGAAGTGGTGTGTGATGCTTCGGTGTGTCCCCGCAGGGCGAAGGAGCTGAAGGCGTTGTTTGGAAGTTTGCTGCAGAGATCAGAGCACAGCCTCACAGGGCAGGCCAAGAAAAGTGACAAGCAGAGGTGAGACCGGCATACAATGTCTCTTTGGAAGCATTTCGGTGAACCCGCAGAGGAAACTTTTTCTAATAATGATGTTTTCTTTCCTCCCCTGTTTTTACAGATTACATGAAGTCAATGAGCCTCTGAAATGGAAGGAGTCATTTGACAATCTGCTGTCCAGTCAAAGTAAGTCCACGATCCTTTGTAGATGCGACGGAATCACTCTGTCCATTGACTTCTGTTGACGGGTTTTTAACATCCGCTTTGCTTCCGCTTCCAGATGGACTGTGTGTGTTCAGAGCGTTCCTGGTGTCAGAGTTCAGCGAGGAGAACATCGCCTTTTACTTGGCCTGTGAGGACTACCGGACAAGCAAACCATCCAAGCTGGCCACCAAGGCCAAGAAGATCTACGAGGAGTTTGTCTGCTCCGACGCTCCACGAGAGGTACGGCCCACCCCCAGCCCTCCCTTCGCTCTGCCGATGCCACTGACCTCCTGGCCAGACGTTGACTCTAAAACTCTGTGTTCCCTTTGTTTCCTCAGGTAAACCTCGACCACGCCACCAAAGAAGTCACCAGGGAGAACATGATGCGGCCCAGTCAGTCGTGTTTCGATCAGGCTCGGGACAAAATCTACACGTTGATGGAGAAAGACTGCTATCCTCGCTTCCTCAGGTCCTCGGCATACCTGGAGCTGACCAGAGAGACCAAGACGGGCTAAGAGACTTTTCTTTTTTAAAAGCACAAACAACAACAACAGAAAAGAAACCCAGAAAGTTGGACGCCACTTGTCTTCTTTTTAAAAAGGGGCTGCAAGCTCAGTGACACGTTATCGATGGCGTCAAGGCTCTGGGCTGGAGAACCACAGAGTTTCTGGAAGAGCCATGGAGTTCTTTCCGTCTCCTCAGAGAATCCACGGAACGAGATGAAAGCTGGAAGCTGAAGTACACTGGAATCTGTGACAGGAGGCTCACACAGGCTGAGCATCAACAGCCTGATGGACTTTACCTTTAGGTTCAGAATGAGCCGCTATCAGACAACCAAACTACCGTTTGAAGGCATTCATATTTATTTATTCTTTATTTATTTAAAATAAGAAAAGTTTACTGAACGTTTGCTGTGCAACCGATTGTTGAAAATGTGTTTGTAATTTATACATTTCTGTTTTTATATGTGGAAGTAATATGGAATAAAAAAAAATACAGAAAAAGTGGCCGCCTGCTTTGATGTTTTAGTGTAAACATACAGTATTTGTTGAGGATTTTGATGCTTTTATGTAAATATGATGAGGAAGGACTTTTGCTTTGCACAGTTTTAGTAACTTACTAATCTGTGCCACAGGGTTTACGCTTCACAAGTGGGTGACTCCTTTATTCTGAGGTTCCAGTCACAGGATCAAAAGATGATTCATGTCGTTTCATAACCATAAAAAGCCTGTTTTTGTAATTTAATGTGCCTAAATTATACCTTCTCTGCAGCCTGTACATTATGTACCTTGGCTTCCTTCCAGATTGTTGTCGCCCAGTGAGACAAGACAGGATTAAGAGTAGATAAATATGAACTGATGATTGATGGGATTTGATTGCCTCAAAAAGAAAAAAAAAACTCTACAATGTTTCCAACAACATTTCTCTAAATCTGTTACCAACATTAAGCAGATTGATTCAAGAGAATGAAACACGTGGTTTAAAAACGACATCAGCAACATAACTTGGAGTTATATTATATTTAATGTTTAAACTTTGCAACAATGAAGGAACAATAGTTCCAAAGCCAATTTACTGTTTTAAAAGAAACTACGTGTGTGGTGGGATCATAATATAATGCAGATTTTAATCTAAATGTAGAAAAACTGCAATAAAATCTACTTTATTGTATTGATAAGGTTATGTTGGAAAAACAAAGCGGGAGGCAGCTTGTAGACGAAAAAGGTTCGGAGGGAGGGAGAGGTGAATCCGGCAACAGGAAGCTGCAACCAAAAATGGAAAAAAGTGGGCACTGCCCACTGGAGCAGGAACAGGTGAGGCTGTTTCACAGATGTGAAACAGCTGAGAGGGAATCGTCAGAGCAAGAAAGGAGGGAAAAAATGAATAAAATAAACACAAACATAAAATAAGCTAAAAATATATATAAATGACTAAAACACAATATTTAGACCGAATCCTTCGTTATTAAGACTAGGAGAATACGCATTGCTGTATAAATGTTTTATAATTTGATGTGTTTGTTGGATTTAAAAATGACTGCATCTGTTCAGCAGAAGTAACTTGTTGTTTTCTATTCTGCTCACATTTTCTAGCATGGATTCATTAAGTTCAAACTAACTGAGCATGAACGGATCAGCATGTTGGAATGATCCAAAAGTCAGGTCATGATTTTCAAGGAAAACCTGGTGCAAGCGTCGGCCTTTAAAAGCCTTCCCAGGGTTCAAAGTTCAAATTCAAAAACACTTTATTGATCAAATTTGTCCTTCCAAAAAAGTTCTAGTTGAGACCAAAGCACCAGACTGAAGACTTTTATCACCTAATTTTTGGAAGAAAGATAACTCCTGATGGAAATTATTGAGCTTGTTTCAATTTATTATGCAATTCATTGATTGATTTATTGTGACAGGCCTGATTTTAATATGAGAAAATTTGAGCTTTACTCCGTTTTTTTTTTTTTTTAAACACACTTCCATTACTTTGAACAGAGCTGTGAGCAGTCAGAGCTGAAGAAGCTGCTGAGATTTGGTAGAATGATCTCCTCCCTTCAGCTCACACCTTCATTCAGCTCAGCATCAGGATGTGGGTCAGAGGTCAAGGCCAGAGCATCGCCTCACTCCGCCGCGACGTGAAACGGAGAGCCCACGCGGCTGACGCGCGGAGCTGTGAAATAATGTGTTTGAGTGGGCACACGCGTTGCTCTCGAAAACAAGCTCATTCTGCCGGGAGCCGTCTGATTGTCGCCATGGAGACAACTACCACCTACCGGGGCACCTTCACAGGCAGGTTTGTTTACTACCTTCGCAGCCAGCCAGTCTGTGATTCACACACTCATCCCATGCCTCTTGCCCACCGAAGCGTTCAAACCCATCCTTCCATCAAATCATCCATCATCCCCGTACTCCTCGGTGTCCTACGCTTTACGGTTGAAACAAATGAGTCCTGTTCAAACACTGCGCTGTTAGAGAGGTATGGGTGAAGTCATTAACACCACTCTGAATCTCGTGGTCCATCCCTCCTTATCTCTGTCGTTTGTTGTGCAAAGTGAAGCGCAGCGAGGGCCCTTCTGACTGAGATGGAGCGATTAAGCGTTGTTTTGATTTTGTGATGCCACGAGTTGAGACGGGCTCAGAGACACGGGTCTTAAAATATAACAGGGCCAATGAAAGTTACAGGAATGTTGAAATGAGCTAAAAAACAAAAAGATAGTTTGGATTGTTTTTTTCCCCGAAGCTGGCTGCTGATTTGATCGCCAAGCCTGTAAGTCATGTTATTAATCTGAGGAATCGTTTGATGGAAACATTTTTTCCTAATGGGGGTCGTCAGTTTCAAAGATACCCTTTTCCACTCAGGACCGTTTCTAAAAAGGCTTTCATTCACATGGAAACACAGAGAATGGAACCAAAACACTATGTTTTACTCCCCCAGACCTGTAGGTGGTGCTAAACATGGAGTGTGTGACGTGCATATAGCCTCTACAACCTACGCTTTGCTTCACACAGAGGGTCTGGAACCTCAGCTACTGAGAAACAATTACTTGCTGGAGGCATGGACTTTGCTAAAATGTTAAATTTTAGCCAATCGCTAATGTTTAGTGATGTCTGTATTGCGACACTTCTCCGCTATAAAGGTTACCGCTATAAACAGCCATCCTCCACCGCAGAGAGAGAAATACCGAGCCGAATGAGGAGGCTGTTAAACGTTAAACGTTAATTCAGTATTTAGAAGTGCAGGCAACCCGGCCTGAACGACTTCGTTCACTTCCTTCGCTGACATTGCTAACTCTACAGGCAGGCTACAATTCTTAAACGGTGCAGAAAAGAAAAACCACGTCATCGTTCACAACTTCTCCTTCTCTTTGGACCCAATTCTACCAAAGAAATCTACTTTGATTGGAGGAAGTTCAGACAGGAGAGGAGAATCAAGCTGAATTGCGTAGGAAGGCAATAGCCAGGCTAGCTTAGTGGTAAACACAACAAGAAAACAAGAGTGGTGCACAACGAAATTCCAGTGGAGTCTTTTGCATGTTGTGACAATGTCGTCCTTGGATTATTAAACTAATAAAATACAAGACAAACATGTAATCCGCTATTGTTGCTGTTATGCGGGACATGTTTGGGGTCATAGGTCAGACTAGAAATTGTGCTAATAAGCTAGCATTTGAACAAAAACATGTTCTAGCTTACCACAAGTGAAACGTGAAACTTTCACTTTGCTCTGGAACCCCCACAGTCGGAGTAAGGTTCACATTTCTTGAGGTCAATAAAGGTGTGCCTCAAGGCCCAGTCTTAGGACCCTTCTTTTTCATTTTTTTTTTTTTACAATCTTTGTTAGTGATCTCTGTGCAAACTTGTCAAATGCCTCCTAACATTTCTATGCAAATGATTCTGTAATTTACTTTGTTCACAATCACCGCCTCAGTCACCACTGTGAACTGGATGCTAAAGCTAACATGACTGCCATGCATGTAAGGCTGTTTTAAAGTTTTTACTTTAATATTAACTCCTGAATTTTATTTGTCATCGTCTTGCCCACTGTGTCGCGTGTTGCTGCCTTCTGAAAGAGGTCTTGAACTCAATCGATCGTTTATGTGTTAATGTTAGGTAAATTGTATTATCAACTATTTGTTATACTGTTTTATATGTTCTTAGTTTATGTACTCTTATTTGTTTTAGTCGTATCTTTTAAGAAATGTTTCTGAAATGTTAATCACTCTGATTTCCTTTCTCAGAGGGCCTCTCTGAAGAAGAGCAGTGACAGCAGCTCTTCACAGAACGCCTTGCTTTTGACCTCTTAGATAGCTATAAAACCATCGCCGTGAAGATTCACAACTTGTCCTGTTTGATCCTGGGTCAGGAACTAGATAAGCTAGTGTGAGATAGATTGTGTTGTTAGTTAGCGATAATCTTGGCGCTGTGACTGTGTGATGAAGTGTCTTTCCCCCTCCCTTTAGAGTTACAGCGCTCTCTGTGATTAGGAATCCTAAAGACAATAAAAAGAGAGGGGCAGGCAAATGTGCTTCAGAGCGGTAGGAGATTTGTAACTGAAAGCACATCTCTGTCTGTTCTCCTCGCGAGTATTAAGAATCTAACTTTCTCTTGTCTTTCCTGTGTTATTTGCTGTGTTTAATAGGTGTCAACTCTGACAATTAACCACCCAGTTCTCTGCAGATGCTGATGGTTCCTGTCTCATGTAGGACTCCACATGTCAGTTTCTGGGGTGGAAGAAGAAGCCAGCGTGCAGAGACATGATCAGGCGCGGCTGCGTGTGGGCGGACAAAACCCGTTCAGGCTTTACATTCATATTGACGGAAAATGGTGTGTTGAATTTGTAAACTGTGACAACAAGTTGGACGAACACAACAGCAATGTCGCAAGCTTTATTTATTTCTTCTGGAGAAAATACATTGCCTTGAAGATTGCATCTTTTCCACGAAAACACATTCTTTTTGAAAAGGATGAAAGAAAAATGGTAAAAAAAAAAAAAAAAAAAACTGATTCAGCTGCTGTTTTCTGCGGCAAAATGTCCTTGGGTTAGAAACCTTTAATACCTTTCACAAAAGTATGAAAGATGAATCATCCCAGCTATTTTGGAAACTGTTAGCATGTCAAACAAGATTGCATTTACAGTTGAACCAAGAATTATTCATGACCTTGGGAGAGCTGAATTCACTCGTCAAAATAGTTTTCATTCTCATCTCATTGTGATGAGAAATCAACCAGTCACCCTTTAAGTGTCCCAATTTTCTCATGAAGGAAAGTTATCTTTATAAAGGAATTAAGTTTTGTTGTAACTGTATGCGTTTGGGAAACTATGAATACGTTTTGATTTCCGTAAATAAAACGTTTTTACAAATCACATTAAAGCTTTGTTTTAAAAAATGTGCAATCTTTGTTGAATAACTTAGCCAAAATGTAGTCAATCAACTTTATTCTAAGGTATTCCTAAGAATTGGATATTTAAAAAAAAAAAAAAAAAAGCACTGAAAATGTGGTTTGAGTTTTTCTTCCAGAATAAAACTTGTTCTTTGATAAAGTTTTGTCGCTAAGATGAGGTGGAATTTTTTTTTGGGAGGGGGCGTATAGAAATTGGTTTATTTTGCAAAACTGCAATGGAAGTATTTTTTCCATGTCACAGGAATCACATGATCAGCAACTAGATGTTGCCGCTGGCTCAAACCATGGAGAAGACGATGACGGGATGCATAGCATTTTTAAATAACTTTTCACATAAAGTTACTTTTCACATAACTTTATTTACATGTGATTTTTAATTGCGTTTCTTATTAATAGAAACACTAATTGTTCTTTTTTTTTTTTTTTACATTAGCAGAATATCGACATACTGTCCATAGAGTGGCCGCTCCTGTCGGTCCACTCTAGGTTAACTTTTACTTATAAAAAAGCAATCTGATTGGACGCTGGAAAAAACAGTTGGTGTGTTCAACTTGTGCAAAAAGGCTAAGCTATTGAAGCTTAAAGTAACATCTCCATGCTAAATATTTAGCAGTAGCACAGACGTTCCCAACGCTAACGTTAGCATCCACAGTCCACATTTCTAAAGAAGGATTTTTTTCAAAGAAGTTCCATGAAGGATCACTTTGCACCAATCTGATGGTTGAATATCAAATTCAAAACAATAAATATCTGTGTTGTTGTGTCCATTTATTTACTAATTTAGCAAGAAAAATGTTGCTTATTTTGTCTATAGTTTTCAATTAAAATGTGTTTACTGCGTTCAATCAATTGCAGACCCTGCCATTAATTAAATTAAAAGTTTTAATCAACTTCCACCACTCATAGAAAGCAAACTTATCTTCATGAAATAGTCACAATATGATGTAAAGTCACTTTCAGATGATCAGTGTTCAACTAAAAGGATTCGCTGTGTGTTTTATTATTGATACACTCCAAACAAATCCCATTTTAAATGTGATAGCTCCAGGGCCTGCAGTTTTCCCCTGGAGTTTCCTCTGTGGAAAACAGAAGTTGGTTCCAGTAAGGCTTCCGTCCCACACGCCAGATTCTCCCAGAACACCAACGGAAAGCTTGAGCAAGGAGTTATTAAAGTCTTGATCCCGGAGCGTTTTTCAACTCTGCAACTGAAATGGGCGGCAGACAAAACCGGAGTTTGTAAGATGCAGATTAGCATATGGGGAAGTTAGCTTTAAGGTAGTTGAAGAACGAGAAGGCCAGGAAGGAATGCGCAGAGCCAGGGGTGTTGGTTTCTGTGATGGATCTGTGGGAGGCTGCAGGTTTAGCCTGAAAGAGACGAGGCAACGGCAGCAGGGCCGACTGGTTGGTTCGATGGTGTTACGGTAAAGAGAGGAGGGGGAGACAAGATTAGCTTAGCAGCTAAATTCATGAGAACAACTGCGAAAAGAACGTTGGGCAGCAGATACGGGACACGGTTAGCCCTGAGGCGTGGAGGGACCAGCAGCCAGGCTGTCTCACCCAGCAGCTGATGTGTTTGATGAGCGACACGTGAACACTTTGTTCAGCCCGCCTTCCAGGACACAGAGGAAAAACACGACACAAACACAGAAACTTCAAACTCGTCACACAGTCAAATTAAACTGGACAGCTGGAAAACCATAAAGAGTTTATATTTTTTTTTAAAACAACCCAAAAATTCCATTCAAATCAGCAAAGAGGGGAAAAATGTGACAGGACTTTATTGAAGGAGATTTTTTCCATTCCATTTGGAAACGTGTTTTCCAGAATCTTGTTTTTCTCCTTAATCTTGTTTTTCTCCTTGACAGTCCTTTCTCTGAGCATTCACAGATTCAAGCTGTGAAATATGCCACTTTTTTGTGTATTTATATTTGACATTTTTATTTCCGTAGACCCCTGGTATCCGTTGAGGTTGAAATTTTGTTAATAAATAAAATTTGCTAATAACTGAGGCCCTAAAAACATTTTAACTCCCTATTTTAACAGTTAAAGCACCAAAATGAAACTTGATATGCATTATTAAACAGAAACGGTCTTAGTGCTACAGCAGAGCCTAATGTCTACAGTTTACCTCATTCCTGCTCTTGGGGATACAGCCAATGAGCATCCAGGAAAGTAAATGGCACCCCTGGATTGGCAGCTTTGCGGACGCCAACCAATAGCTTGTTAAGTAGCACTGCGTCCAGGTATTTCAACTTCTTAAGTTGCATTTCTTTGCAGTTAATAATTCTTAAATATATGAGTTTTTCATAATGTGGGGTTTTGTTCCACAGAAAAATTCACAAATAGGTGAAGCTGCGAACACTAAACCGCGACTTGAGGGGGTTCTGCTGTATGGACAAATTACAAACAACTGATTTGGAATTTCTGATTGGAAATATTATGTAATAGAGCAGGTTTATCTTTCCATAACAGGACTCAGATGTTCACATCTTAGCATTTATTATTTTTACAAAGAGAATTATGAAAGAAAGTTAAGACGGCCTTCAGCAGAGTGGCGCCTCGTTTCCTCATCAGAAACATTTTATTAGTGAAGCTTTTCTCACAATCTCCCACCCATCCTGTCAAAGAAGCATATTATCTCTTTTTTTCCTGACATATAATATTTTTCCTTCACATGCCTCCAACCTAACAGCAGTCGTATGAACAACAATACAATTTTCTTTATTGCTGTTTTTTTCCATTTGTAACACTCTCCACTTTGATCTATCAGACAACCAGCTTCGGCTGTTGCAAAAATCCTTATCACATCTTATTTATCTTGACATCAACATTGAAACGCTCATTTTGAACATTGCCTTACTCTTCTTGTCTTTGAGTATTATGAATTTTCAAACTAATATTGTTAATAATCCTTCAAAAATTTATTTCTGATTGACATCATGATTGACAACCTTTTATTCATTTTATGGGATTTTTGTGGTTTTTCTTCACTGAGCTTTGTCGGACCACCAGATCCCCACTCAGCCCACATTTAATTCCTCCTAAAAATTGCTTTGCCAAATTTAACGGATCGATATGTAGAAGTCGAAAATGAAACATACGTCATTGACGTAAACAGAAACTCATCACTATAGCAGTCGTCAAGGACATTTTTGCATGAGTTCCTTTTTCCTAACATCACAACATGATCACAAGTTCTGCAATTGTATTTTTAGAGGGAATATTCCATCCTGCTGGTGCATAAATAGCTATGATGTGTTAACACAATAATTGAGTTTTATTCCGGGCTGCTGTTGTCTAAACAAAGTTTTCGTCTGCGTACAGTAAACACAGGTGGACCTGGGTGAGCTGGCAATGGGAGCGGCTCAGTCTGCTCGTTTTCACACAAACTATTTCCAAAGCAGGGATCAGAGGAGAGCTTCTTTTTTTTTTAATGTCAGGGAGGTGGAATCCGTCCTGGGCAGGAGAGGCGGAGTTCCGACTCACCAGGCCTCGCTTGGTGGAAATGAGTCAGTGGCCCCGCGTCTGAGAGCACATTTTCTCTGCTGAGTAATGGCTCCACAGAGGGAGAGAACCAACTCGGTAGAGCTTGAGTGAAAACAAAAATATAAAAGGAAAAAAAAAACAAAAACCGCTGCAGTCATAGTGACCAGGTTACCACGGCAACAAAACGCAGCAGGTTTTTCGAGTGATCCCTTTCCAGTGTTCAATCTGAAATAATTACACCGTGAAGGAGCTTAAAGCCATTTTCCTTTCATTTGGATTGCAAAGCAGCAGAAAATAGACTGCTGTGAATGGACTCCCTCCCTGTGTCTACTTTCCTCCATCATCAGTGCACTTGTGGATCGGTTTGTACCACCAGCAGGAGATATGAGACT
This sequence comes from Poecilia latipinna, assembly GCF_001443285.1. Classification (NCBI taxonomy): domain Eukaryota; kingdom Metazoa; phylum Chordata; class Actinopteri; order Cyprinodontiformes; family Poeciliidae; genus Poecilia; species Poecilia latipinna. The sequence goes on from NW_015112628.1 coordinate 639,324, forward strand.
CTAACTCATGTTTCATTACTTTTATTAAAAGATGAACAATGCACACAATACACTGGGACAGCAGGAGCTCTGGGGTCCAAAGACAATGCTGACTCACTGCGGTGAAGTGAAAAGCACATATTTATTATTCTCTGTTTTAACTTCCACAGTAACTCTGAACGTAGTCTGATGCAAGAGGCTTCTTAGTGGATCATTGACTGTCTTCTTGCCTCAACTTTACTTATTGGTTCCCCACAAACACAGACGTTTTCATTGGCTGCTCATTAATTAGAGAGGCAGTGTTTATGTAAAATGGACTTTTTAGAGCTTTACGTCATGTTACAATGTTATTCCCTCGTCAAAAACAGACCTGAGGATTTGCCTTGACTCTTTCATGCATGTTTGAGAAATCCTTTAATCTCCCATGGCAACCATTTTGCTGTAAAAAACATCTGGGTGGACCTGGCTCCGCCTCACAGGTGGAGCCAGGTCCCTCCTCAGAGATGAAGCTTCCAAGATTCCACCGCACAGAGCAGCCCCCACTCAGCTCCTTCAGACTAGCCAGCAAAAATTAGCAACACCTGGTGAAATTGTGCATCTTCCAAGCTCAGTATAATAGCTATTCTTCAGTGAAACTTTAGTAAAAACATTGTTAAAGTGTTAACAGAGGAGAGATGTGATGGTTTTTTAGAAAGTTTCTTTTAAGTCATATTTGATGAAAATAACTTAAGGGAACACAGTTACTTGATTGTGATTAAAAAATGGCACTACATGCCTGGAAAACACATAATACTGTTTCTTTTTCACATTTAAATAGTTCAGTTGTCATCTACATAAAGTGAAACTGCAGTGATTTGGTCTATTACATCTGTTCTGAGGTGCTCTTAAAACCAGCTCCCTTTGGTGTTGTCTGTTTGAATGCGCCTGATTGGTTGGTTGCAGATTGTTCCTCTCTAACTCATTTGGCCATTGTTGTAGTTTGATAGTAGAGATGCGTTTATCTAGGGGAGTAGAAACTTTTTGTTTGAAAATTGATTTTAAAAATGTCCAGAAAGGAAGACTTGTCCATCCTGCCTTATATGTTTGAGCCTGAAAATGTTTCAACAAACATAGTTAACGAGTTAGCTAATGCTAGCGCTAGGAATGCCACCAAATGCATTTGGATCATGTGTTCTCCAAGACAAAAAATGGCAAAAACAATACCATATTGTTTATGTAATGATACTATTCAAAACAGTATGATTATGTCCTCAAGGAGATGAAAGCTAGCACACAGCGCTAACATAAACAGAAGGCCTGATGCTTCGGCTGTCAAAACAATGGCTATGATGACATATCAACACACAATAAAGTCACGTCTAAAGTAAAGTCTGTTGTTGTTTTATTGCTGTTTGAAGCGTACTACTTTGTTGTTTCCATAGACAAAAGGAACCGACGCCTCAATCAGACAAAGTCTTTCGGCAAACAGAATTAGGCCTGTACTTTGACTGGGCCATTCTAACTCACAAATATGCTTTGATTGGAGCTGTTCCATTGTAGCTCAGGCTCTGTGGTTAGTCCCAGCCTCCACTCAAATCAAAACTTTTGTACCTTCTAACAGGTTTTCTCTCAGGATTCCTCTGCATCCTTCCTCGTATCAACTCTACGTAACCGGGTGGTTTTGCGTGGAAAACATTGTTACATAAAGTTGCTGTAAATTCCCACCCGTTTTAGGGCCCTTGTATACATCCAGGCCCCGTTTCCCCACCTTCACTTCCGTTTCACAGCCTTGTCGGGCTCATTGGTGTATATAGGCACCGGGTGTGCACGCCACTCTAAGAGTGTCTGTCAGGTCCGTTGTTTGCAGTTGGATCTTGGTCAGATGAGCGCTGATGCCGTGCTCATCAGGTTGCTGGAAGATCTGGATGATGGCTATTTGTGCTGCTGGTAGGATACATGGATTTTTAATGTCACTTGTAACTAGTTCTGTGTAACGTCGGGTTGCTTTTTATATTGTTGCTACTAGTAGTTTGAAGTGATTTCTCATTGCTTCTTAGGATGCATTTCAGTGGCTTCTCACTGCAGAGTCTGAATGTACCCGTTGTGTGGCTGATTAAGGTACCTTTTTATTTTTACCTTACATGGCTTTATTGACAGCAGAAACTTTATTGTCATCTTTGGGTTTTACAGATTGCTGCTGTTGCTTATTATGCTCTCACCAAGTGCATTTGTTTTGTAGTTCAGATGCTCTCAGCTAATCAATTAATAGGTCGTCTTCTAGAGCTGGAGTTGTAGACAAGCACTGCAGAACCAGAACAACAGTTTATATCTCTCTTTTTTTATGAATTAGCTTATGGGGCACAGCCTTATAGGACTGGGTTAAGGCAATGTGGGATTTGTTTTGTTTTTGTTTAAAATTATTTTGTGTTATTCATTTGTGTTTCTACTAATTTGGTTTGCAGTTGTTTTTGGTTAAGTCTCAGATTGTTTCTAGTCTTGTCCTGGGTTCCTGTGCTTTATTGGGTTTTAAAGTAGAATGTCAATTTTTAATATTGTCAAAGAATGTATAAATAAAATATATTTTGTATACCATTTCTGTTTCCTCATTCTCAGCCAGACCTACCTGGGTATAATTAATTGGGAAACTCTAGACCACTTGATATTTCAGTAGTCTACCAGTTGGCTTTAGGGCCACGTCCTCAGTCACAATCCGGGTTCTTTCCCCCGTGTTACATCTAACCAATTTCCCCATGCCGACTTTGAAGTGTTCTCATAAAATCATATAGAGTCGCACTAATATTCATGTGAAAAATGTGGACAAGCACTGTAAATGCAGTGAGGCCTCTTAACGGTTGTTTATTTCAGGGGCAAAGTGGCTCCATTAGTGTTGCAAGCTCAAAGGGTTTTCTACAAGAACATATTTTTATTAAACCTCTTCACTCTGTTGTTTACCATGACCTGACCAAATGTTCAGCCTTTACCATTTAACTGTGATTTTCTTTGCACAACCTCTGAGTCTTTCCCACAACACTACAGACGGGCAGAAATGTTCCTGGAATTAACAGCAGATTATAAATCTCACAAGAAGCACAAAACAGTTTACTCCTAAACATCAACAGGCAATTCCCACCATTTGTTTGTCTCATGAATCAGATTAATGAGTTACAGGAACATGAAATGAGCAGAGATATATCTTAATGTTGATTGAATCCTGACTGGGCAGAAAGTGAGGATGTGACAGTTAAGGGGATGGCGTTCGTCAAGTTTCCAGTTAGTTATGATGTTTCCGACTCTTCCAGGAAGCTGTGGGGAATCTAAAAACCTGGAGGGAATAAATTACATCCAAACTTATTTTTTTTTCTCTCTCTCTCCGTCCTCCCTATCTAGTAGACATTTCATTGGAATTCAGTTTGTCCCACGTAAGAGGCATAAAAACTAATATGTTTTGTAGAATAAAGTCAAAAATTATGGTTTTGTTGCCATTCATTCATGTGCTAAAAGCATAATTTGACAAGATGCACAGCATAGAGTCAAGTTCCCCTTTTCCCTAAATTTAATGTGTGCAAAAAAAAAAACAAAATCGGGGTCATGAAAAGAATAATACAGTATACAAACGTTAAATTTTTAGTAAGAAAAATTGATGCTATCCTGAAAATGTAACCTACAGTAAAACATTGAGATTTTCAAACAGATTCAATGAACCTATATGATTTTTTTGTGTCTACCTCAACAGCTATCTTTTGGCGAAAAATGTCACAATATTTAAATACCAAAAGTGCTATCTAATTGCTGCCTGAGTTCAAAATATTAATAAGAGAGAGAGGTCAACATGTTTGAAGTTCTAATGCTGACAGTGCTGTGTTGATAGTTCTGACTCATCTGCTAGCTTAGCCTGCTGACAACGCTCAGTGACATAAACACTGAATTAACCTCCACACTCGATTAATTGTGTTAGTGGCACAATTATGAGTTCGTGGTAGAAAGCTGAGACAGTGGAAAAGTGACAAACTAGACACAAACAATTTTAAAGAGTGGAAGAATTTTAGGACTAGCTGACAATGCTAAAGTTAGCATCTGTTTTGTAGCTTCCTATTACGACATTTCATTTTAATTAAATACGTTCTGGACAGTTAAGGACCACATTTGATCATCTCTAGTTCAAAATACATACTGGAAAGATTAAACACTAGGATTTAGAAGACCTTTGTTGTGTGAACTCTGTATGGACTACAGCACTCTGTTTACTGAGTTTAATACTGCTAATTTCTAGAATGGCGCAGCTCGTGGTGGCAGTATGTTGAAGTAGCTCTGCCATTTTAGTTCTGATTTGTTCTTGTAGCAACTTTTGTTCATCACTGTTTTGGTTGAGTAGTTGAATGATAAATATTCCTCCTGGTTTTTGACGCTATGCAGCTGGAAGGATTTTTGTTTTTCCTCTATTAAGTCTGGACAGTTGTTATGATGCGCAATCATGGCAACATGTTTATTGTTTATTGTTTTCCCAACTGGGAGCTGCTGAGTAGCATCTCAAAAGCTCAAATAATACCTGATTTGCAACTCCAAATCCCAGAGGAGTTGAAAAGGAGGCTTCGTGGATGTAGAGCAGCTAGATGGAGGAAGTTCAAACCGTTTCTTCCATCAGCCATAAAGGTCAAGGGTCATATCCCTAACTCTAACGTCTCTCTGCCCCGACTTTCTGTCCATGAGGCCAGACAGAGATTTAACAAGGAGCGGCAAAAGCAAATGACGTGGATTAGCAGCTCTTGCCAACATCTAATGATGTAATTCATGTTGCTGTGGAATGTTGTTTGTGCTGCCTGGAGACTGTTAGCATGTCATAACAGTCATGAAAGTAGTTTCATGACTGTAGTTTCATAAGGCTACAGTCATGAAACTTCCTTTTTTCTTTTTTTTACCTTTTATAGTTAAAATTATAGATGTTATGGCTGCTCTCACAGTCCTAATATAGTGTATTGTTTAAAGTTATGAGCTCTAAGAGAGTTTTGAATGCCACTGGTCAGGTAGGAAATCTCTTCTTCCAGTCAGTTTCATGTTTGTTCTCTGCATATTCTTATGCGTGTGTTTTCATTTGCTCTTGAAGTTTTGGTTTCTCTGATTCTCGTGTCGTCTGTTGCCCTTGTTCCTGTATTGCATTTCAACACCTGCCCTGCATTCCCTATCAGCTGCCCCCGTGTCCATAAGTGTCAGTCCCCTTTCCCAGAATCTGAGCTCACTGGTTTTCATGGTGGTTTGTCGGTTTTGGGTTACCTTTGGACTTCTCGAGCTTTTTGTTCAGTTGCTCAAGGCGATTGAATGTTGAGTGTAAGCCGTGTGGAAAGTGTACCGCAACTTATGACATTGATTCTACCACCTCCACTTAGTTTTATTACAACAAATGTTGTTGTTATCATTTAGGACTTTTTTATTTTTAGGGGTGAACATTTTAGTGTGGCTCTCTTACAAACAAACAAAAAAGAAAATCCATTATATTGTTGAAATATTTTCAATCATTCATTGCCATGCTTTTGTCACTTGCTCCTCATTAAGTTGATTTTTAGAAAAAAAAAAAAAAAAGAACAAAAACTACACCCAAAGGTAATAACATTCACCTTTGGGGATTTTTAACAAACTTGAAGTTACAAACATCAGGGCTGTGAGTCCCTCCCATCTATTTTCTAAGAAGCCACAGGAAACGGTGACATACTGTCATACTGTTGTCATCCACAGCAACAATGACAAATGTGTGTTTGGCAATAACTTAGAGACTTCCTCGTTCACGGAGCGCCGGAGATTGTTAGGTCAGCTCTGCTCTTATAGCTGCTCTGGAAAACCCGACATAGACACTGATTACTGACCCGCGAAGAGCAATGATTGTCTCTTGTCAGTCAGCAAACGGCTGCCTTGCCAGGATAGAGATAGTAACAGAACATGTGAGAGCGGCTCGTTTGAGGCTTAGAAAGCTGAATGGTCAGATATGCATTCAAGAACGTGACACCAGGTTATTTTCGGCCTGACTTGGTTTTAAAAATTCTCATGTATAAGAAACCTTAAGCGCATTTTTTTTGGTATTGAATAAAAGCTAAGTTTATTATTCCGGTCGTTCACTGAGATCATAGAAACTTGGCTTCCAAAGAAATTGGTGCAGTTTCCAACAGAGGGCGCCCCATCATGCTGGACTGGGAATACTCTAATAACACTTATTTTTTATTTTTTTATGTAGCATATCTAAAATGTTTCAAAGAAAATGAGGTTTGGGAAACTGAATGCTACTTACAACAGAATTGGTGTGTGTTTGCAAAGCAGCCAATCCTGGAGCGCCTTTTCATTTCCTGGTCGCTAGCTGGCTCGGCTCTACCCCCAAGAGCGGATATGAAGAAGACCATGGATGTTAGCATCTGTGCTAATGTCAAGATGGTTTCTATATTTATTTATTTGGGTGTTTATTTGACAGGCACAAATACAAAAACATAGCAGAAAACAACGCGATGCCTGTATCATGCGCATGCAGCCATAGCTAATTCTCAACACTCGTCCCTAGAAAGACCTTTAACAGTTGGTTAAAATGAAAAGTCTAGATGAACAGTAAGTACAACAAAATGATGAAAAAAGAGATATAAACCAATGTGCTTAAAACTACTGAGTCAAAACAATTACAATATTTAACAGCGAGTACAGTTGTGGCTCATCTTTAGTCAGATCTTAAGCCTTGAGATAAATGTTTTAATGCCAGTTGGTATTAAAGTGAAGCAGTAATGAGCTCCAAAGCTTACAGCACCTAATAGTCTGTCTAAAGGCTGTCCTGGTATTTTACAGTCATGACTGTGATGCTTCTGGTGACTCTATTGCTGTTCTGTCTCTGTGTGTGTAATGGCTCGGCTGATATGTGATTGATGCATTTATGAAACAGATTAAGAAAGCAAAAACTAATAAAGCTGTCAAAACTCATTAGATTATGTTTCTGAATAACGGCGCAGTGATGATAGCGGCATGGCTTTTTTTTTACTCCACAGCCAGATTGTATAAAGAACCAATCCGTCTGGTTACGTTCAGAGAGGCCTGTGGTAGAAAAAAAAATGTAGTATTGTTTTTGAGATTGTCTTTTTATGTTTATCAAATTTAGGTTGAGGATCGAGCACCAAACCAGGGTATTTTAATTCCGTAATATTATTTTTTTTGTAAATGAAAATTAAATTTTATTTTAAATCACATTTTCTTATTGGAAAACACATGTTTTTGAAAGATTCACAACGGGTTCATTTTGGATGAGCCACTGCTGGATGTCAAACGGATGTCCGCTGTACGTATTAATGCATACAAAGGATTTTTGGTGTGTGAATGATTAAAATAGGCCGTGTTAAGAGCTTTCCGTAATGGGTTTTTACTTTAACACTCACAGTTTTCAACATCAATATCTGACAACCATGTCATCAGCTGTTGCTGTGAAGAATGATGGAAGAGCACAAACGCTTCAAAGTGATAAGTAAAGCTGCGGGAACTGGACGAACCGTGCAAGTTGTACAGTTCATTAAACGAACATGTTCTCAAGGACACAATGAAGTATCCCTGTTTCCTTTAAGATGGACCTCAGGGTATAGTTTGTGCCTGAAAAACAGAGGGTATAAGGATGAAAGTGTTTGTGCGTTTTTCAGAGGGCTGGATGAAAAATGGTGTGTGGGGGATTGGGCGGGGGCTCCAGTGTTTCTGATGCAGCCAGAATCCACTCAGTAGCATCACTCTAATTATCTTCTCAATGAAAAAGTAAGAAGAAGAAAAAAAAAAGATGAAGTGTTTGAAAAATATAATGACACTCTACAGCTGATCCGGAAGAGCACTGGCGCCATCTGCTGGAGAAAAGTTTCTACATGAAATAAATTTTGTTCAAACTCAAACTGCTGGAATCGGATGAGACAAAACTGCCTCTGTTTATTTTTGTATTGATCAACTCGTATTTATAAGTTTCTCTCACCCCTATGGAGCATTTTAATGCATCTTTTAACCAATATATTTATATATATTTTTTAGTTTAGATCTCAAAGCAGGTCAATATCGGCTGCCGAAACTTTAACAGCAACACATAAATATGTTTAGTACAAAATAAATCTCTCTAAATCTAATGCTCAGCCGATTATTTTTCTTGATTCAATTTTCAAAGGCGATATGCAAACTGTTCGCAGCAGCAAAGCTTTGCAAAACTATTGAGTTGTAAATCCAGAGAACAGCTCTGTAACTTTCCAACGTTGAACTCATCAATACAGTCTGCTGCTTTGAAAATACTAATTTTAGTGGATTTGAAAAAAAAAATCAGTCATCATTTGTTTTACACTTCAAACAAAGAATGTGGCTCAACCAGAGTGCAAATGCAACAAAATTAGGATATAATAAACAACAGAAATATATTTAAGGTCTGGAAATATCGGTGATTTATAATACAGTCAGCTTACAGATGTATGTAATAATTGCATAATTGTTGTATTGTAAATCCAAGTACTGAACAGTAAAAAAAGAGAGAGAGAGAGAGATTTTGGATGGCGATAACTGAAATGACATTTCTCCAAAAATAGGATGGACAGGAAATCATGTAAGCTGCGTTTCCATTCGCCATAAAACTGTACAAATTAAATTACGAAAATAAATTCGCTTTTAAGTGAACACTTTCATTTAAAGAAAGAAAAAAAAATCACGTTTTTCGATACAAATAAAACTTCTGCGCTAGAATGAGGCGGTTTTTCAGCCATATCAACGCAGGTGTATTTTGCAAAACACTTTTCGCATCACAGGAGTCACGTGATCAACAGTCGGACGTTACTACTGACGAAAAGGACAAAATGACAGGAAGTAGTTGGAGAATGATGGTTTGTTTTTTAGTTGTTTTTTCCGGCTCTACCGGAGCTCTCACAGCTATGCACAGTTCATAAAAATTTGTGTATCACTCGAAAGTATTGAATAACCTCTTCTGTAAAATTACGGACTGCAATTTCCCCAAAGTGCCTCCTACGTAGCCGCTCCCGAGGGTTAGGGTTAGGGGCTTGTAGTTCCAACGCCTGAATAAGACGCCGACAAGACAAGATTTGCCACATTTGCAATGGAAACACAGCTATAGAGGAGTTCACGGTAAAGTTGCTGAGCTGAAGCTGTTCAAAGAGGAATTATGTATCCTCTCTGGCCTTCAGGCAACGGCTTCAGAACCTTCCAGAAGGACAGCTTTACTAAAGATAAGCTTCACTTCAGGCCGTTTGATCCCCGCGACCTGACATTGGAGAAAACCGGAGGGACATCCGGAAGGACGGACCAGAGTAAGGTTTTCATAATGTTTTTTTCTTTTTAACTAATACATCATTAGCAATGATGCTATTTTATATAAAAAATGTTAGTATGGTAAACTTAAATATTTCGTCTCTATGGCTTAGGCTATTTCACAAGCAGTTATGTTTTTGACTACATTATGATACATTGATGCTTGGACTCTTGCTTTCATCTATGTCTGTGTTTTGATAATTGCCTAATCATTTATTTTCTTATGTTTGCCTTCCTAATTTATCCCTCACTGAAAAAATTAAACAGGTGATTCAACTTTTAAAAAATTAGTCAATTTGTTATAAGTGACCAAAGTAAGTTTATCCAACTTAATTTAGATAAAATTAATAAACGTAATTATTTAAGTTCATTAAGTTGTCATCTCAAACAAACGTAAATAAATTACGTTTGACAAACTTAATTCGATTACATGTAACAAATTAACTTATTCATTTAAAGTTGGAGCTCCATTCTCTTTTTTTCAATGCTTGCCTCTCATTTTTTATGTTTTAGATTTGTTTCTTTAGATTCGTGTTTCTTTCTATTTAAGGTTTTATGAGGTTCAGGTTTCTTTTTCCGTTTTCGTTCTCATTACTTTGCTTGTTTTTAACCTCATCTCTCCAATCTGCATCCCTACCCAGCTGTTAATCATTACTTCGTCTCCCCATACCTGCTCCCTTTTCCCAGCTGTATCCACTTACCTGTCATTAGCTCTTCTGGTTCCTTTATTGTTTCCGCTCCCTTTCCGATGTTCTCCACCGACTCCTTCCCTTGAACCTCTGGTTGCATTTTTCTATTCTGTTTCCCCACAGTATCCATCATTTTGTATGTTTTTTTTTTTTCATCGTTTTAAGTAAAACTATTAAATCTATGTCCATTTCATCTTCCTGTCCAAGACTGTAATGAGGTGGTGCATTACAGTAGTCTAGTTTAACCTTGGCAGAAACAGTTTGTTAGAAAAAAAAAAATCTCAGAACAGCATTCATCTGGTTTTCTTACCTGAAGGAGCTACGGAGGCAGATTCCTAACAGAGCTGCTGTAAGGAGCCAGGATCAACAGCAATATTCCATTTCAATATTAAAAGTTCAACTTTAGCCAAGTTTTATATTCCACTTAGACACTAAGATACTGACTCCATTATGACCCAAAATTCAATTTGCAATACGATAAAAATGAGCCGACCTCCAGGAAATTATAAAAGGATCAACGATGGATGACTTTGTGTTTTTGTGTTTATAATGAAAAGCATTTTGAGATGCCTTGCTGCTGAAATGTGCTATACAAATAAAATGTTATTGATTTGATAGTTTTAGTTTTTTCATACTTTAGTTCATTTTTAGGTGCACAATTAAAAAAAGGTCAAAGTACTGTAGTCTGAAGAATCCATTTCCAAACTATGTATTCATTTATTGCTGAAAATCCAACTGACTCCAGCGTACTCAACAACTTTTGCTGTCGGCATTTTGCGGACGAGTGAAAATGCCGCCAGGAGGATTAAGGAATGCCGTAATTTGCCGACAGCTCATGTAAACTATTTGTATTGAGGGAAATGAAAGTTAGGAAAAAAGTTAATAAATTCATAAGTTATAGTTTTTCCCCATTAATTACCATTTTTATTTATTTTAATTAACAAAAAATGTTTTCTCAATTTGAGATTTTGTTATTTTATTTGTTTT
>NW_015112628.1:654144-657654 GCF_001443285.1 Poecilia latipinna
TTATTATTATTATTATTATTATTATTATTATTTCTGGACAAAATCGGTTTTGGCCACACACAAAAAAAAAAAAAAGACTTAGGCTGTTGTTTTTGGAAAGTGACGTTATGGAGTCGTATAATGGCTGCAAAGCCTCCATGCAAACTCGAACCCTATCCGGTTCTGCGGAACGGGTCCCGGTTCAGGACCCTCGGGGGCTCGTGGAGTTCCGTTCATTTGTTCCCTGAAATGCCACTAGATGTCACACAATCAAACCGTGAGCTGCGGCTGACCGTGAAAGGGAAACCCTCCTTCCGTCTCATTTAAATCCCGAACCGCTCCAGTTGTAGTTCTGAAATGTGATCACGTCCAAAACTGGGCCGACGTTCTTTCTTCTTCTTTTTCTTTTTCAATTCCTACCTACTACGAGGAGTAAAGAAAAAAAAAACTATCATTTGTTGATAACCCGTGCGTCATCGGCTCGACCGGCGGGCAGCGGCGGAGACCACTGCGTCTCCGTCGTGCGTCAGAGCAACACCGGACTAAAAAAAAAAAAAAAAAAAACGGGTCAATAAGTGCACTCACCGAACCGGCGATTAGCGCATTAATTGAGCTCCCGCAGCCAATCAATCGGTCGCGACCCTCGCGTGACCCCCCTCCATCCCCACCCGTCCACCACCACCTACCACCACCTACCACCGGAGTGACGCGTCTCGCGGTCGCGGATGAGAGAGTGTGAGGCGGCGGCGGCGGTGTTCGGCGGGGAGGAGAGGAGATGCGCATATCTGCAGGTTCTCTAGCGCGGTCGTAAAACGAGATCCGGAGCCATGCCCGGAGTGACCAAGTACAATTTAGTGGATGACGCGCACGATCTGAGGGTCCCCATGCACAACGAGGAGGTGTTTAATCATGGGGTCTGCTTCGAGGCAAAGGTAAGGACCCTCTGCAACAAATAGGATTTTTTTTTTTTTTTATGATTTAAGCTCCGAGGATGGTATGGCTGTTGTTACTTCTATATGTCCATCACTTTATTTTCTTGTTGACACGTTTATTGTTGTCCAGACCTCATTTTAACCAGGTTTGATCATCTCTCCACTAACTGGATAATATTTATCCACTTTAAGATTGCAGATAGATTTATTTTTTCTGACATGTTTCAATATCAGAAACACTAAATGCAACAAATTCTGTTTTCTAGAGTTTTTGCTCCACTGTTTTGTGAGTTTTACTTGTTTTTATGGTGATATTTTTGCTTCAGTTGCCCCATTTTTTGTATAAAAATTCTATTTGTTTAAAGCAGCTCTTTAAATGTTATTGCATGCCGTAGACTATTGTCACCTTCCTAAGATAATGGCGTAAGTCTTTTTTTTTGTTGTTGACAAAAGGGATTTTGAAGGGGGAAAAAAATCAACACCTCATATCCTGCCAGAAGATGATTTAGGGAATAAATAAATAAATAAATAGAAAATAAAAAATTGTTTTGGCAAAAAATGTCTTAGGCCATTATTTTTTTTAAATTTTTTTTTAAAGTTTGATATATTTAAAATGAGCCAACAGTGTCAGAGCTGATCATTTCACCTACAGTTCCAGAAGTTTACATAACCTCAACGACATAAGCGACACGTGAATTCTGGGTTTTCAGTTCTGCCTCTCCAGAGTGGAACGATATCACAACATTTAAAAACAAGGCTGAGGTCTGAAGTTAATGAACGTTGTCTCTAATCTACCGAGTGCTGGAGGTTTCTTCTGGGGGCAGACAGGGTCCATACGAGCGGAAAATCATAATTATCATAATTAACAGAAATAAAGGCCTGAGAACATCAGTCTGTGCCTAATTAGTTAATTGCTTAAGTGTGTTTCGACAAGTTCAGGGGAACCACACACTTAGAGCTGCCATCAACATGATTTCAGCATAATTCTGGGTTACAAATATGAGTTCTTGTAAGAATTTCAATGGGTTGATTTACTGTAAGCCTGGCTTCTGAGAACAGTCTGTATATTTTCAGTAACTTTACAGTTGTGGAATATTAATGGCAGCTTGTAGGGACCCACCGATTAATTCAGTCCTCATATCTTTCATTTTGGGTGATCGACTGATACTTGCAAAAAACAATTTTGTTTGGCCCATGAAGTCAAGAAAGGTTAAAAATTTGGCCAACAAACCAGAAAACATTGATGACCCCAAAACTGTGGAAATTGTCTTTTTTATTTGACCTTTTTTGTTTGGACACCACTGATCCAAAGGTGTGACTGAAGTCTTTCTAAAAATGCCACTTGGGAGGTTTTGAATAAAACATATTTACAAACAAACCCATCATCCAAAATGTATATAGATTTTTATTTTATTTTTTTTACAGTTTTGACATAGTCACTGCTCTGAATCTGTTGGTTTTTTTTTGACAAATGAAATTTTTTTGAGTCTGTAATCTCCAGCTAAGGACTAATCAATTACTCAGTTAGTTGACGAATATTTCAATATCAGATTAGTACAATTAATCGCTTCAAGCCTAGTGTGAAATGAACCTAACACTAACAACCTGCCAAAACCCAAAGTAATCCTTTTGAACTCTTGTCTTGCAGTACATCGGCAGCTTGGAGGTGGGTCGCCCCGGCAGCCGGATGGAGATAGTCGCCGCGATGAGGCGAATCAGAGTAAGAACATGTGACTTCATTGAAACAGATGCTATATTTAAACCTGGTGACAATAGCCCCTCTGAATCTTTAACAAGCTGTCAGAGTCACTCATGCTGTCACACCGAACACATCTCCATCCCCGACTGTCTGTTTTCGGAAGCGTCCACGCCACGTTGCCTTCACCTACAGATCGTCTTCACCCACAGATCGTTTCCCCCCATCCCCCCCACCCCCTTCAGTGCACGGCACACATCGGTGAGGTTCAGCGCCTTGTCACTAGCAGTTTCAATCCTGTGATGACATACGGGGAACGAAAGAGGGAGGAAAAAAAAAACCCTCTGAACATTCTCCTGCACAAGACGAGGTCGCCCAAACACGAAGCACTGCAGTGGCACACAGCAGCACAGAGTGCAGAGGATTTGGCTGCTTTGCTTGTCAGCTGTTGGATCTAATCTAACAACAGAGTTGTTGTGTCAGCCTGAGGTCAGCCTCGTCCCCACTGACACCCGGGGAAAAACTTAATCCCGATCCCTCGCCATCAGCTCCTCGTAATGGCCATTTTGGTCTCCTCGCAAAGATTTACTGTTGCAACGTCGCAGACTTTTTAGGAGACGTTATTAACACCGTGCTGAAGATTTGATGTCAGACGAACTCAATGCGGATAATAAAGGAAGCCACACATTGCTCAGCACAATCCAAATACTGAAGAGCTTTTTGGCTCAACATGGATTTTTCCGTCTGAGTTGGAAATAAACAAAGTTTAATTAAATACTTGGATTTTGTGCCTTTTTATCTAAAGGCAAACAGAAGAAAAATGTTTCCTGATGCTGTGACACAATTAATCAAATGTGGCTGAGAAAGAACAAAAGGAAGACATGAAAATGCAGGAAGTAACTG
>NW_015112628.1:658027-692652 GCF_001443285.1 Poecilia latipinna
ACCACCACCTACCACCTACCACCACCTACCACCGGAGTGACGCGTCTCGCGGTCGCGGATGAGAGAGTGTGAGGCGGCGGCGGCGGCGGTGTTCGGCGGGGAGGAGAGGAGATGCGCATATCTGCAGGTTCTCTAGCGCGGTCGTAAAACGAGATCCGGAGCCATGCCCGGAGTGACCAAGTACAATTTAGTGGATGACGCGCACGATCTGAGGGTCCCCATGCACAACGAGGAGGTGTTTAATCATGGGGTCTGCTTCGAGGCAAAGGTAAGGACCCTCTGCAACAAATAGGATTTTTTTTTTTTTTTATGATTTAAGCTCCGAGGATGGTATGGCTGTTGTTACTTCTATATGTCCATCACTTTATTTTCTTGTTGACACGTTTATTGTTGTCCAGACCTCATTTTAACCAGGTTTGATCATCTCTCCACTAACTGGATAATATTTATCCACTTTAAGATTGCAGATAGATTTATTTTTTCTGACATGTTTCAATATCAGAAACACTAAATGCAACAAATTCTGTTTTCTAGAGTTTTTGCTCCACTGTTTTGTGAGTTTTACTTGTTTTTATGGTGATATTTTTGCTTCAGTTGCCCCATTTTTTGTATAAAAATTCTATTTGTTTAAAGCAGCTCTTTAAATGTTATTGCATGCCGTAGACTATTGTCACCTTCCTAAGATAATGGCGTAAGTCTTTTTTTTTGTTGTTGACAAAAGGGATTTTGAAGGGGGAAAAAAATCAACACCTCATATCCTGCCAGAAGATGATTTAGGGAATAAATAAATAAATAAATAGAAAATAAAAAATTGTTTTGGCAAAAAATGTCTTAGGCCATTATTTTTTTTAAATTTTTTTTTAAAGTTTGATATATTTAAAATGAGCCAACAGTGTCAGAGCTGATCATTTCACCTACAGTTCCAGAAGTTTACATAACCTCAACGACATAAGCGACACGTGAATTCTGGGTTTTCAGTTCTGCCTCTCCAGAGTGGAACGATATCACAACATTTAAAAACAAGGCTGAGGTCTGAAGTTAATGAACGTTGTCTCTAATCTACCGAGTGCTGGAGGTTTCTTCTGGGGGCAGACAGGGTCCATACGAGCGGAAAATCATAATTATCATAATTAACAGAAATAAAGGCCTGAGAACATCAGTCTGTGCCTAATTAGTTAATTGCTTAAGTGTGTTTCGACAAGTTCAGGGGAACCACACACTTAGAGCTGCCATCAACATGATTTCAGCATAATTCTGGGTTACAAATATGAGTTCTTGTAAGAATTTCAATGGGTTGATTTACTGTAAGCCTGGCTTCTGAGAACAGTCTGTATATTTTCAGTAACTTTACAGTTGTGGAATATTAATGGCAGCTTGTAGGGACCCACCGATTAATTCAGTCCTCATATCTTTCATTTTGGGTGATCGACTGATACTTGCAAAAAACAATTTTGTTTGGCCCATGAAGTCAAGAAAGGTTAAAAATTTGGCCAACAAACCAGAAAACATTGATGACCCCAAAACTGTGGAAATTGTCTTTTTTATTTGACCTTTTTTGTTTGGACACCACTGATCCAAAGGTGTGACTGAAGTCTTTCTAAAAATGCCACTTGGGAGGTTTTGAATAAAACATATTTACAAACAAACCCATCATCCAAAATGTATATAGATTTTTATTTTATTTTTTTTACAGTTTTGACATAGTCACTGCTCTGAATCTGTTGGTTTTTTTTTGACAAATGAAATTTTTTTGAGTCTGTAATCTCCAGCTAAGGACTAATCAATTACTCAGTTAGTTGACGAATATTTCAATATCAGATTAGTACAATTAATCGCTTCAAGCCTAGTGTGAAATGAACCTAACACTAACAACCTGCCAAAACCCAAAGTAATCCTTTTGAACTCTTGTCTTGCAGTACATCGGCAGCTTGGAGGTGGGTCGCCCCGGCAGCCGGATGGAGATAGTCGCCGCGATGAGGCGAATCAGAGTAAGAACATGTGACTTCATTGAAACAGATGCTATATTTAAACCTGGTGACAATAGCCCCTCTGAATCTTTAACAAGCTGTCAGAGTCACTCATGCTGTCACACCGAACACATCTCCATCCCCGACTGTCTGTTTTCGGAAGCGTCCACGCCACGTTGCCTTCACCTACAGATCGTCTTCACCCACAGATCGTTTCCCCCCATCCCCCCCACCCCCTTCAGTGCACGGCACACATCGGTGAGGTTCAGCGCCTTGTCACTAGCAGTTTCAATCCTGTGATGACATACGGGGAACGAAAGAGGGAGGAAAAAAAAAACCCTCTGAACATTCTCCTGCACAAGACGAGGTCGCCCAAACACGAAGCACTGCAGTGGCACACAGCAGCACAGAGTGCAGAGGATTTGGCTGCTTTGCTTGTCAGCTGTTGGATCTAATCTAACAACAGAGTTGTTGTGTCAGCCTGAGGTCAGCCTCGTCCCCACTGACACCCGGGGAAAAACTTAATCCCGATCCCTCGCCATCAGCTCCTCGTAATGGCCATTTTGGTCTCCTCGCAAAGATTTACTGTTGCAACGTCGCAGACTTTTTAGGAGACGTTATTAACACCGTGCTGAAGATTTGATGTCAGACGAACTCAATGCGGATAATAAAGGAAGCCACACATTGCTCAGCACAATCCAAATACTGAAGAGCTTTTTGGCTCAACATGGATTTTTCCGTCTGAGTTGGAAATAAACAAAGTTTAATTAAATACTTGGATTTTGTGCCTTTTTATCTAAAGGCAAACAGAAGAAAAATGTTTCCTGATGCTGTGACACAATTAATCAAATGTGGCTGAGAAAGAACAAAAGGAAGACATGAAAATGCAGGAAGTAACTGCATTTCTATTACAAATACACTTAGTTGATATTTTTCTAATGCCGTAACTGCAGTATTTCAGTTTCACAAGAAATACAGGTAAAATCAAATGTGAATAATTTTGCTCACATAAGGCATTAAAGAAATGTGGCGCACCATACTACTTCCTGTTGTCTTCTTTGTCTTATCTGGTTGATCACATGATCTTGTTGATCACTTGCAGTTTTGCAAAATACACAGATTTTCTTATGGTTGGAGAACCACCTCATTGTAGCATTGAAGCTTCTAATCAAAAAACTTAACTTTTTCGAAATTGGTGTGTTTCCAGTAAGCAAATTTATATTTGTTTTCCAATTTGCACAACTTTACAGTCAGTGGAAATGCATCTAGTGACCTGAAGAAGTGAGATGACGAGATTTTAAAAGTAGAATAGAATGCAATAACGTTAGGGCTGGAACTTTAACACATTCATTTCGATTTAATAATTACATAGATTTTAAAACGTAAACTTTTTTTTCATGTAAAGACTCCAACCAGAACCTGTGTGTAAAAGCATACATTTCTGGTTTGCCCATAAGTTTGACGCACAAACGATGGACGACTGAGCCGTTTCTCTTGGTCCCCTTGCGCTTAATTTCTGCTTCAAAAAACTATCTGATTGGATGCTTGAAAAGACTATTGTTTGGGTTCAAGTTGTACTAAAAGGAATTAGCATAGCAGAGAACTTATTAACGGCTAACGTAGCATCTCAATGCTGAACATGTAGCAGCAGCGCAGAAGTCCCCAACGCTAAAAAATGTTCCTTGATTGATCAGGGGTTCTTGAAACACTGTAAAACTGGATTGGTAGAATAACACTTTGTACCAGTCTCATGGTTGAATAACCTAAATAACAGATCATCAACAATAAATATGCTGAGCTCATGTGTGTTTATTCAATAATTTCTCAGCAATAAGGGTTTTTAAACTGAAAGTGTTGCTTATTTTGTCGATATATAGTTTTTGACTAATATGCAATGAATTCATCCCCTCAAGAAAGTTGATCACACCTACTAATGCAAATTCAGTCACCAATTTTGCACTGACTCTCAATTTTCATCAGTCGTTGCAACTTTTCCTCCAATCATCTTAACGTTTTTCTGTATCACCTTCTTTTCTGACCAATCACTGCAACTCAGTTTCTGTGTGCACAGTTCCATGCCAACTTGAATGAAAAATATGGAACTCTCATTTTGGACTTTGATGACTTCTCCAGACATGACTGTATTTGTATTTTATGTAAAGCCATTCTACGGCAAAACAAAACAAAAAAAAACCTTAAAAAATTGCACCTTTGACCACAGCTTTTTAAAAGAAGTGCCACAAAATCAGTAATTTTTGGCAGCAACAGTCACAACAAAAAAATCAGCGCAATTTCCTGGAGGGAAAATTAATTGTGATTAATTACAGACACTGCAGTTACTGCAAAAGGTTTTTAGGATTCCCACCTTTAGATAACTTAAATCTTGCCTGTGGAAGAAGCATCTGTCACCTGTGATTCTGTTAAACTATTATTAAACTGACTACTCAAAACGTGAGGCGTCCTTAAAACCCTCACCGGGGCTTCTTAGACGAGACTCGGGGTGAGCCGCCTCAACCTGTAGCAGGAGGAACCTTGTGAGCTGGTCTCAGGCTGATGTGCATGAAAACGCAAACACTCCCTGTGTTCCACTTCATCTCCCCCTGACAGCACTGTGTTGCAAGATGGATGGTCCTCTTGGCCCAGTTTATGGGAAATAACAGACACTTCCACAGACACACACACATTAAGAGATTCGTGTCCTTCACCTGAATGTATAAAGCCCAGGAAGCATGTTGAAACTCCCACACAGCTACATGATGGATTAACTGGACGATAGCACATGTCAGGAACACGGGTCGCGGTCTCATGGACGGAGCGCTTTGAGTTTTCCTTTTTAATCAAAAGCAGAGATAGATTCCGCCAACAGTGCTGCAAGCAACAGTTCCTGGTTCGGTTCTTGTTTTACGATTATGATGCTTTGTTAAAAGCATATAATAACCATGCACTGGTTCTGTTGGACCTCACAGTGTCCTTTGGCACAGTGGATCATTCTGATCTTTTGTCATGATCGAACCACTGTGTCGGCATCTTTAGCTCATCACTAAAATATTTAACCTCCTATCTGAGAAGTAGAACCATCTCCGTTATGTTTACCATTTTGACTCTTCTAGTGCTCCACTTTGATGTGAGATCCCACAAGGCTCCATTCTTGGCCCTCTTTTGTTTTCATGTTTCACACGCTGTGTTAACTTGGTACCGGTTCTCCACGCACCCGCAAACGATGGACGACAAAGCCACTTCTCTTGGCCCAATGGGAGTTAATATTAGCTTCAAAAATTAATCTAATTAGTCTTTTCCTTGGAAAAGACTGTCGTTGAGATAACAGACACTTCCACAAATCCACAACTCTAACATCAATGTCGACAGTCTACATTTCTAAAAGAAGTATTTTTTTTCTAAGAAGTTCCTTGAATAATCTGGGGTTCCTGAAACACACCACTAATGTGTTTTTCCTCCTATCTGAGTGACGGAACATTTTCTGTTATGATGTTGACTCTTCTGGTGCTCCTCTTTGATGTGGCGTCCCACAAGGCTCCAGGCTTGTCCTTCTTTTGTTTTCTGTTTACATGTTATGTTACATGTTATAACAGCACTAGATCTCCTTCCTTTGTTATGCAGATGACCTACCTATCTACTCGTCCCAGAAGCCTGGCTGCAGTAATGCTCTCTGTTGTTTTTACTGGATTGCATTACTGCTGTCCAACACTGGTTGGGCCAGAAGTTTTTGTTTTCAGCCAAAACATTGAATGTATTTTACCTGGTGGCAACATAACTACAGATGTCTGTGCTTTCACTTTTAATTGTAAAGAACATTTAGGGGTTATATTTGATAAAGATTTTAAAATCGATTTGACCAGGATGAGCTTCTTTCAGCTGCGTCTCTTCGCTCAGGTTGAGCCTTTTTGAACTTTTTGATTATTTGCGATCTTCTTAGGTGTTCTGATTTTACTGTTATGAGCTTCGGTCTCCTAATTTGGAATGTACACGTTTTGCGATGCCACCACCTTAAAGTTCAGAGAATTTTATTCAGACATTGCGTGAAAGTGCAACACAAAAGTTACATATTGTGAAACGGAAGGGATTTCTGTCGTTTTTATGTTTTACAAAAACAAATCTGAAAAAATAGTAAATTCAAACCCTGTTTTTTTTTTATTTATTATATTATAATTATATTTAAATTCAAGAGTATTGATGTCATCCAATCTGACAAGGGCTGAGCTGAATTTGTAAATGTGCAGAGCTGGTGGAGAGATGTCTTAAAAACCTGATGACAATATTTGTGCAAGTATTGAATCTGGGTTTTATTCGTTTTTTTAGATATATGCCACATTGTATATATCTATATCTCATATGTCTATGAGATATAGTCATATGAAAATACACTTAGGTTTGTAGCTACAACATGACATAACGCTTGCAAAGCCTCCTCAGGCCCAGCTCGGAGCTGTTATTTTTACTAAAATGAAAGCAAAGATAACAGAGAATATCCAAGTTTTTCATGCAGAGACGAGGAGGATTTGTTTGCCCTCTGATTTCACAGAACTTCCTCTGATCAGTTAGTCATCTGAAGTTGGATTTTTAGTTTTTGAAGCTTGATGTGTTTTGTTTTTTTTTCCCCCCCACCACTAATCCTATTGGATTTTTTTTTTTTAAGCATTGATATTTGGAGCCAGAGCCTGCAGTGAAAGCTCAGTATGTACCATTAATCATGCAGAGGGATGAAAGTGTCCCACACACGTCTGGCTCCCTCTGGCGAGGCAGCCTTTAAAACCTTAAGCATCTACCAGAAACAGAAACTGACAGTTCCTCCATGTTTACTCTGTCTCATATGGAGAAGATAAAAATAATCCCGCAGCAGGGTGGTCCCCTCTCTCTTTCTTTTAGTTTGTCTAGTGAGATTCAGCGAAGCAGTAATATCCAGCCCACAAAGTTAAACAAATGTTTTCCTTCCGTTACAGTACGAATTCAAGCTGAAGAACATAAAGAAAAAGAAGGTCAACATACTCGTGTCCACCGACTGTGTCAAAGTGATCCTACGCAAAAAGAAGAAGGTAAAACCGACGGAAGAGAGTCCTTCTGTTTTCCATGAACCGATTTTAACTCTTTATTGACAGTATTCAGGATTTAACCCCAGAAAACCCGGTGGGCCCTGTGGTGGGGCCGCCAGGGCAGTCCACCAGCAGCCCACTGCGTTTTTGTGTTGAAAATATGTTAAAGGGGCAGTGTTACATATTTTCCACACACAGTGCCTTTTTATAGCACAGTCAAGTAACTGTTACCTTTAGTTGTTTTAAAAATGCTATATATCAAATATGACATGAATGAAATTTGACTTTGTAATTTAACACCTTGAAATTGGGCCTCTGCCCCTTTAAGAACTCCTGATTTTTCTGAAGCTTCGCCTTCAGGAGGTCATCACAACATGGCTCCTCTATTAACCCTTGAACTACATTTTTACAAGCGTTGCACTGAGAAGTACACAGTTCCACCAGGTGCTAATTCCTCCTGGCTAGTCTGAAGGAACTGAATGGGGGCATGTAAGGGAGAGGGCTGCTCTGTGGAGTTTGGAAGCTTGGAAACTGCAGCTTTGAGGAGGAGCTGCATCTCGAATGTGGCATTAGGTCCACCCAGTTTTGTTTTTGATGAGGGAATAACATTAAAATAAGAAGTAAAGCTCAAAAAAGAACTGATGGCGCCCAGTTCAACTATAAACCTATCTTAACCTGTTTTTACTGTTCCTGCTGTTTAAAAAGACCCTATTTAAAATAAACGAAAAATACCTAGCCTGGTGGGGGGGGGGGGGGCAAGTAAAGCCTGGTGAGGAACCCTGAGTATTGTCAATGATCTGTTTTTCTTTTGTTTTGTTGTTGTTGCTACAGAGAAAGGACTGGTCATGGGATGAAAGCTCCATGTTGGTGACACAAGACCCCATCTACAGGTGGGACGAGGAAGATCCTTAATCAGCCTGAGTCGAGGATGCTAATGAAACCCCGCTGACCATCTTGACTGACCATCTTGTGTTGCCTCTGCAGGATCTTCTACGTCTCTCACGACGCTCAAGACTTGAAGATATTCAGTTATATTGCCAGAGACGTGCAGAGCAACGTTTTCCGCTGCAATGTGTTCAAGTCTAAGAGGAAGGTGAGTGGGACCCTCAGCAGCTGAAGACTCTAAATATACTTCTTTAGTGTCGATGAGACTCTCTTACTGAAGCAGCTTGATTCAGGTGAGGCCTGTCAGATAATGCGTTTTATGAGGCTCGATTAAGTTTAATGAAGAGATTATAAATTCAAGTCGGGGGTCCCAGCGCTCTTCAGCAAGTCTGACCCTTTAAATCAAGGCTAAATTTAGAGTTGCCTTGTTTGAATAACGTCTTTATCCCAATATTATACGATGAGCGTTTTTGATGGTGTTTGTGAAAATGTAATCTTTCTTCTTTTTGTATGTATTCATCATCTGTTGCTAAAATATGCTACACAACTAAGCTTGCATTGACTTGAACAGTGTGCATGTGGCAGTCCAAACTGCACAGTCAGCTTTGTACATTTCTCAGCATTAAGTTCTCACCATGAATGCTGGGAAATATTCAATGCAGATTAACGTGACTAAAAAGAAACAACTTCAACTTTTGTATTGCCAAACAGGAAGTTTCACTTAGCTTTGAGAAGCTACAGGTAAGTGTAGCTAGCTTCTTGCTTTTAGCTTCCTCTAGTGTTCAACCTGAGATGATCTTTGTTTTAAATAAATATGTACAAATGAGGACACTCATGCCAGTCTAAATTTACTAATGGTTCCATTAACCAAATTTTAAAACAATTAATTAAACTCTGATTTTTTTTTTTTTTTTTTTTTAAAGAAAACACTTTTTAGTCGTCATTAGTGTCTAGCATCAACATTTATGGTACAGTACGCAAACAGAAGCGCAGATTCAGTCATACTTTAGATGTTTTTGAGACGAACTGTGATGATTTTATGTCACTTTCTTTGTGATGTTCCAAGAAGATTTAATGTGTGCTTAAATTACAAACTTTTGAAAATGCACGTACATCAAGATAAACCTTAAATTGCAGGAATTCATTCAAGGCATGCAATGTTCATAAACCAGGTCCAGGCAGGACCACAGTTAAGATTTTACCTTAGTTCTTATGGTCATGTTGGACAGATGAGTGGCCCAGAATTCCTTCACAACAATGTGAGAGACTAACAAAGCGCCTCATATCTGATTCCTATTTGCCTCATATTTCATAATGCTTCCTAAAACTGACTTATCTAAACATCCCTCCATCTGCTGGAGATTTATGTCATGAAACAGAAACAACGTTGGCAGATTTACCTTGAAGCACCAAGAGGCTCTCTGTCTCTCTCTGTCTCTCTCTCTCTGTCTGTCTCTCTCTCTGTCTCTCTCTCTCTCTGTCTGTCTCTCTCTCTGTCTGTCTCTCTCCCTCTCTCGATGGAAACAATGTTAAAATGCCGGATGCTCAGACATTCTGTTGCGCGTATGTCCGTTCCTATGGTAACCAAGGTTGCAGCTCAAGCAATTAACACACACTAACAAATTGAAATAGAGTAAATCTTTACAGGATAATTGTTTATTCATTTCACACTGGACTTTTTCCATTATTTCGGCAAACGCAACGTAAAAATACGAGGCTAACTTGGTTTCAGATACCTTGACACAAACGGGCTCCAGGTGTTCTCTCAGAGCGAAGACGATTAGATGACAACTCGACTGGCGAGCTGCTCTCACTGCAGTCTTTATCTGAAGGCAGTGCTGCTTGGAGCCACTATAAGTCTTTTTTCCTCTCATATTGATTTTTTTTCTGTCCTCCTCCACTAGTCCTCCACTTTATGCATTCCATCCACCCTGGTGCTTCTTTCTCCTTGATGCAGCTGACCTCTCCTTTCAAGCTGCTGCTGATGCCACGTCCTGATAAAGCTGCCTCCATTCCTTTACTTGAGTTTTGTCCCAGTGGCTCAGACAGCTTCTGCGGCTTATTTTCACCCTGACTGCTGGAACCTGCATGTCCAGCTGTGCTATTTCTAACAACCACATGGCGCCCGCCTACTCCTGACCATGCTGGGGGAGAGCGGAGACGGCTCTTTGGACTTGACAGTTTGTGGTCGTCGCAGATCTTCCTATCATTTTTGTGAGAATGAAAACTTTCCTCGTAATGTAAAATGTAATCTGGCTCTAGGTACGTGTCTTTTCTGGATGTGTTTTAGAGCTGCTATATTCCTAATATAGCACTGCATATTGTAAACAAAGTCAAAAATTAACAGCAATAATTTTGGTTATTTAAGAGAAAATACTCACCTCAGCCTGCTGGATACTTGAAGTGAAAACGACTGCCTAGCTTACTTTCTGACTAATATTATAGATGCATTGATATAAGAATTTGGACCAATGTCAGTAATATTTCTAATATAATGGTGTATTATATTTACTATATTACAGTGGCCCAAAATTGTAAAAAAAAAAAAAAAAAGATAGTTACAACAGAAGTCATAATAAACTTGATGGCATACCTTCCATAGTTTTGTTGTGTTGTAGCTTTGAGTTGTGTTGCTTTTTGGTGTTTGTTGCTGTTATTTTTGTGTTGTGGCTTCTGCATTTTGGGGTCCCTGAACATCCGTATTTTATATATATATATATATATATATATATATATATATATATAATTTAGCCCTGCTTGAGCACTGAAATCTACAGCCTTGATCTCAGTAAACATGCACTATTCAGAAGAGGAACACATCGATAGCTGCACACATCATTCAAAGCCGTAATGGAGCCTAATGTTCCACTAAAACCCTTTTCATTTTCTCACATTCAGCTCTTAGTAGCAGATGTCTTTCAACACACCAGCAATCTTTACACGAAAGGAAACGGCGCTACAGCAGAAATGCGTGATGACATTTTTGTGATCATTATAGTTCATCATCATTATCACTTTCTCACTTGTACATAAGAAAACCCAACTTGATAAAGCTGCATTAGTGTTTCAGCTCACTGAAGTCTAATTGGTTTGCTGTGTTTCTTATAAACCATTTTCTCTTGTTTTGATTAATTAGCACCTGACAATTACCATCTTCATTTGTTGTTCTTGAGTAACCTCAAGGGATGCGATGTAGCTGGTTTGTCGGGTAATGCGGAGTACTTGAGCAGCCAGCGCCTTGTTTTATGCAGACAGTTCTGTAGGGAGTTGCTTAGATTTAAACCACCAGATGTTTGGATGTTGATTTCATGTAAATATCTGAATCTTTGCAGATGGTTATTCATCTGAAGTTTTCTTTTGCTTTTGCACAAAACTGTGTGATGGAACCACAACATTCCACCTTTTTTAAAATTTATATTTATCCGATGGTGTGTGTTTAGTCACAGCTCAATACATTTCTAACCATCATTTCCTACAATTAAGATTTAGTCTTGATCTCCACCAGCTTTAATTCAGAAGATTAAATTCCTGCAAGTCTCAAATGTTTTTTTTGTTTTTTTTTGCTGGCCCTGACATGTTTTCTTCCTGGTATTTTGCTTAATCTCCCTTCCCCAAATCACTAGCTGCGTCTCCAATGTGAGCAAAACTTTGTCAATATAATATGCTGAGAAAATAAAATTTAAAAATTTGGTGTTTATATTAAATAATTCAGTTAAAATCACAAGATTTGTTTATCGCGTGAACAAATATAAGTAAGTTTGTTCACGCGATAAAAACTACGTCCTGTCGTCTTCTTCGTGGTTTGTGCCAGTGACAACATCCTGTTGATCAAATGACTCATGTGATGTGAAAAAAAGTGTACATTGCTGATTTTTGAAAATAAACCAATTTCGATACGAAAAAAAAGAAAACAGGAAACACGTTTCACCCACCGCTGAAACGTTTTATCAGAAAACTAGTTGTTTTTTTTTTTTTTTTTTTTTTTTTAAATTGGGGTGTTTCCATTAAGCTAATTTATCTTCAGAATGTCAAATTGTGCAATTATATGGTCAATAGAAAAGCAGCTAACGACCAATTTCTCATGACCATGTTTCATAATGATGGTTTGTTCCAGATGAACTTTTCAAAATGGCTGCATCATTTCCCTCCCCACTTCGCAATTCTGAACTAGTTGCTCTTGCTCTGTGACTGTAACATGGCAAAATATGTCAAAGTTCAAAGGTTATGAACACTTTTTTGCGAGGCGGAGTGCGGGAACATTCAACCCGTCGTAACAAAAAGAAAAGCAGAATCATGTTGTTTCCCACATATCCGAATGAGCGCAAGCCGAAGCAGTTTTTCCTTCAAAGACGGAGCATCAGCGAGGTTGACTCCCATCCCTTCACCATGGATACGGTGCCGACGGCGACTTAGTGAGGCTGCTTGCTAATCGCTCTGGTGGGAAGAGGAAAAAGAAAAAGGAGGCCGCCGTTGTCGCTCGGCACTTCAAGACATTTTCACCAGCGCCGAGCGAAACGCCCACCCCATTGTCGCGGACGCAGTCAGTGGTGCCTTCTCTCCTCTACCTCCCCGGGTCTGTGAAGCCTTATCTTTGTGCCGCAGACCAAGCATGTGCACTGAGTAGGAGGAGATGGATCAGCTGATTTAGAGGAGATTTGATGCATTTTCATCTCTTTTGTGTTTGACTTCTGTTCTGTTGACTTTACAGTTCTGAAGCAAAAATTCAACCCTCTGATCTGTGAATGACACGGCACCCTAATCAATTTCCTCGCAGCGTTACCCGATTTTTTTTGTCAAAATTTTTTTTGTCAAAATTTATTTTGCCGTTGCATTTGATTAAACCTCTTTCAGGCTCAAGCTACCTTGACATATCAACTGAGTGGTTTCAGGCGCAAGGATCCTCCAGAGGCACGGGAGCAATGAATTTATTTTTGACACGGCTCCTGCCAGCTCCCAAGATTGAAAACATCACCTTGAGTGAGACTGAGGAAGGACGTGGCGGGCAGCCTTTCATTCTGCCTGATTTAGAAGGCTGTCTCAGATGCACATTTTGGAGCTTTTTGGGGGGAGAAAAAGGCCTGAAATTGACTGTCCTGATGTCTCAAACCAGTCAGCGCTGGTGCTCAGGTTAGAAAACGACTACAGAGGAGAAACAGTATTTATGTAGATATTAACTCTTTGAGATCTAATATGTTACACAGAGTGGCCTTAAAGGGGCAGTATTATGTATTTTCCATTCACATAGTGCACAATCAAGTAACTATGTTAAGTTCTGTTGTAAAAATGCTATATATATATATATATATATATATATATATATATATATATATATATATCAAATATGACATAGAAGAAATTTGGCTTTGTAATTTAATGCCATGAAATTGGTCCTCTGTCTCACCAAAGGCTTGTCCTCTGTCTGAAGCTCCGATTTCAGGAAGTTGTCACAGCATGGCTTGTCTTTTAACCCTTTAACATTTTCACCAGTGTTTCATTGAGAAGCAGCTCCAACAATGAGTGCAGCAGATGCTCAGTCTTATCAGGAGTTTGCTAATTGCTTCTGGCTAGTCTGAAGGAGCTGACTGGGAGAGTTGTGGGGGAGGGCTGAACATAATGACCTAGAAATCTGCCTCTAAATCTTCAGAAAGGGAGAAAACAGAAATGAGAAACCAAAGCAACAAACAACATATGCTTATACAATATTTTACACCACTAAAATCACTGAAAAATATGGAGTACAAGTTAATAGAAGATTTATCTAGTGGCAACTGTGTCCCAGCAGAGTGCATCCTGGAAACATTTGAATCTTAAAACACCTGAGTGTGTGTGTGTGTGTGTGTGTGTGTGTGTGTGTGTGTGTGTGTGTGTGTGTGTGTGCGTGTGTGTGTGTGTGTATACCTCTGATTAAAGAAAACGTTTGACTTGAGGAACTAGAAGCCACTTTTGGGGTAAATTTGGTTTGGATGTTTCACTGAGTCTCCAACAATGCATTTCTTCTCCGGTATCAGAGTGCCTTTGGCAAATAATGTTTGAAAAGACCTTGTCTTCATTGTTTGTCCTTCTGTCGCAATTTGCTCCTCAATTTGCGTCTTTCTTTCCAGTTTCATTGCCCTTTTTTTTTTTTTTTCCATCACCTGAGCAAAAACGGTCACACTCCGTCTCCTCTGGCAGCCCGTTTCCTCGCCTGCTGCGTGGCCTAATTATATGTCTCCTTCATAATGTGCTCTTCATCCCGCTGCCTCGCTCTGCCCTTACTACTCACACACCGTTCCTCTGTGTCCTCCCACTCAGTCTCAGGCCATGAGGATCGTGCGAACCGTGGGTCAGGCATTCGATGTGTGTCACCAGCTGACCCTGCAGCAGAAAAACGAGGATCAGGAGGATGAAGAGGGGAGGGTGGAGGAGCTGGAGGCAGCACCAGGTTATTCACACCTACACAGCAACCCGCTCGCGACTACAAAACACCTCCCTTCACTTTGCCCTCCTCCCAAATGTCAGGCTCTGCTCATGAAGAAACACAAATTTGTGACAATTCTGGAAAAATATGTCATTATCTTCCAACGCTGTCAGTTTTTTTTTTTTTTCAAATGAAAGATGCCGATTGTTTTATATGAGTCAACTAGGCCCACAGATCAAAGATCCACCATGTGTGAACTCCTGCCGGCTCGGCGCCCACTGATGCGGCAGCTGTCGTCGCCTCGAGACACGGCACATGCTCCGCGTGAAGCTCTCTCCTGACACATGTCGTTCTCTCCGCAGCGAAGAAGAGGCTGGCGCTGTCAGAGGAGACGGACCTCGAAGGCACCACGGAGGAGAGCATCGAGTGCGTCTCCTCGTCAGACCCGGAGAAGAACAAAAAGGACGAGGCCCTGGGAGCCGATGCCAAGGTGAGGTGCAGCTCGCTCATGTCAGCCTTGATCAATTCGGGTTTTCTCACGCAGCGCCCGGCTGCTTTCGCACCCCATTAAGATCAGTTTCATTCAAATGCTTAAATGCTTTATTTATCCCAAAAGGAAGTGACGTTAAAGTTGTAACTCATATTAATTCAAGGTTTTTCCGCAGAGCTGTTGTAAACGGTAATAGCTGTGGCAGGAAAGATGTCCGGTAGCAGTCTGTACTACAGTGAATTTGAAGAAGCCTCTGACTGAAGACAGAATTACTCTATAACAGTTCTCTTGTTCTCAGGGTTGTCCAAAATTGTCTTGGTTCTAAGTAAAATCCTTCTTTGCACTATCATCTCATAGGCTCTACAGTAGTCCCCGGTACAGAACCTCTTTTACTCTGACACCCCTAAATGAAATCCAGAGTAGAACTCAGAATTCATGTGATTAGTAAATGGTGTCTCCCTGTGTAGCTGCAGTGCTGTCTTTTAAAAACCATCAAAACTAATACAGTCCATTTGTGCAGAGAAATCCATGAAATTATTAAAAACTTCATATTCACATTTGTATATGTAACATATAGATGCCACTGTATACGTGACAAACAAAGAACAAGGGTGGAATTATGAAAATACTTTATAATTATGTACTGCTTTTTGTACATGCACACACAAAAAAAAAAATCCCTCCCAAAAAATGATCAGCACATAAACTAAATTATTCAGAGCAGTCATTAAAGTAATCATTTTTACTCTTGTTTGACTATAAACAAACAGTAGTTTCACTTCTTTGATCATATTTCTACCAGTACTACAAAAAAAAAAACTAAAAAGACCTAAAAAAGGTACAAATACTGCACTTATTACTAAACCCTGAATCAATCGAATACAGGCTGAAAGTTTCGCCTCGTAAAGCGTCTATGAAATTGGTAAACGGCTCCGAGGGATTCACGGGGTATTGAGCAAGCAGACTTTTGATTCTCATTTGTGGAGGAACGCTCCACAAGGTCTCTTCAATATTGATGGGATCACATGGTTTATTGATGAGACCACTGCGTACTCCTGCTAATCTCGGCGTGTTGGACAAGCCGCTGCCTGTTCCCCGATATTTGACTGCCGCTCAGCGAGTCTCCGAGGCGCCGGCCGCTTTATCGGTGCTACAGTGGGAGAAAACCGGTGCTGCCCTGGCAACGAGTTAAAGTGTTTAAGTAGAAATGCTTTTACAACACAAGTTAACATTATTATCTGTTTGTGCTATGAGATGACAATGTGCATGGAAAATAATAATAATTCTACGTCTTTAAAGTTTGCGCTGTGAAAGAATTTCTTCTGGTTTTGTTTTTTTGTCACACTTGAAAGTTTCAGATCATCAACCAAATTTTATTTCAATGATGATATCAGTTACTAAGGTAAGAGAGTCAGTTTAAATGAAAGAATACTTTAAATAATATATCCATTTTCAAATTATTGAAAATGTATCTAAGAATAAAGTTTAAGAGTTTTTGACAGCGGATTAGATATCTGACTTTCACAAAATGCATTTGTCTTTCTAAAAGGTAAAGGTAATCAACAGTATCAGCCTCAGTAGAACGTACTTAATGTTCTTTATCATTATTTACCGTCAGACAGCTGCTGCATTGATTTAGCCACGGTTTCATCAGGAATGTTATTTAACGGAGCCGCCCGCTGTGTGGTTAATGAGCTGCTCACGTCGTAATTTGTTCCTCATATATGAGCCTCATAACCCACAACTTCACTGGCAAATTCACTCCTCAGTCCTTAGCTTTTATTAGAGGCAAACATCAAGATGTGTTGTTTTGTGATTTTCACACAATAACAGCAGCCTGGTTTAGCCTTGGGCGATAAATAGAAAACAAGGTTTTCTGTTCTTCTGGGGGGGGAAGGATGAAAGAACAATAAATAGTCAGATAATCTAGTTCTGATATAAACAAGTATTTATTTCCCTGGGAAGTACTGGGATCGATTCTCCATATCAGTAAGTGGTGGTGACTTTAAAGTTGTGGTATCTTCAAATCTGAACATGAACTCAGCCAGTTCCAATATTTCAAACCAAGCATAAATATCCCAAATTCAAGCGTCACTATCACGAGTCCGTTTCTCATTAAAGTAAATACACATTATGCAAATATTTTTAAAGGAGTTCAACAAATACTACCATGCTCAGGCTCTGGACCATCAGATGAGATGTTAGCTTAGCATTAATCAGGGGATTTCATGTTTCTGTTGCATGAAGATGAAAGCAGCTCGGTGTTTCTTTACACCATCCTCCCTGAGGAGCTCAAACTATCAGATTCTCAGCTTTTAAACCACTTCTGTACATATTTTTATTCTCACACACCCACTAATACACCAGCTCTCAAACATCTTCCCATTATTACTCCACGAATGATTGTTGTTTTGTATGTGGCGCTACGGCTACACCTTTGTTTTAGTCCCGTCATACTTGCTGTGTTTTTGTTTTTTTCTACCACCTCAACATTTGTGCTAATAATACTGCAAAATCAAAAGTATTTATCTAACCCCGTGTGCTTTGCTGTCATTGGACTATATAATAAATGTTTTTCTTTTCAGTCAGCTAACAATGAAGCATGCTAGGCTTCAGCAGAACAGTAAGTTCTCTGCTAACTACAAAGCCCACTGGGTTAGCTCAGTGCTTTTGATTTTACAGTATTATTAGCAGAAAGGTTGAGGCGGGAGAAAAACAAGAACACAGCAGACGTGACGAGACTAAAACGAAGGCGTAGCGGTTGCACCGCATATCGAGCAACCATCAGATATAGAGGAATAACTGAAGGATGTTTGAGAGCTGCTTTGTATGTGGGTAAACGTGAGCGTAGAAACGTGAACAGAAGTGGGTTAGTTGGATCAAAGCTGACCAAACAGGACAGTCTCCTTTTAGTCATTCTCTTAGCAATCGGCCAGCTTTGACGACCTGCTCTCCAATTCCTGTCTTTTTGTGCGTTTGTTTATTTTCACTTCCTCTGGTCAAGCTGATGTTGCCTTTTCTTTATTGAATCTCTTTAGTGGAAACTACAGAGGGAATTCTGAACCGTTGCCTGACTTGTAAATGAGACGTTCAGAGCAGTGATTCATCTTTTACATGAGTGCTAAGCAGTTGCAGTCGGACGTCACATCCCATCAGGACGCTTTTTTTATTTTTTTTTATTAGTATTTTATGTTTTATTTTTTTTGTAAGTTGACCATTCAGACGGTCGCTCTTAAACCTCGCAGCTCTTCCAGTTGTTAATCCAACGTGATGATGATGGATCAAACTGCTTTCTGTCTCTTCTCCCTCCTTTGGTTGGGCCTCACAGGGAGCTGTCTTCCCCCGCAACATCCACGAGGAGTTCTGTGCTTTTTGTTTTTTGCCGCAGCTTGGCTTCATTAGCATGCAGCGCGCTAATGAAATTCAGCCAGTCAGGAAATCATCTTAATAGCTTTTGCATCATCAGGAGCACCATCACTCAGATTTATGTCTCTGAGCGCTGCTGGTGGTTCGATCGGTGCCCAAACCTACAAATTGAAGAAATCTGAATCTGGATGGATGAAGTCGGGGGGAGGAGGGGAAGTTGCGTCTCTTTACACTTATTTTTATTGAGCTTATTTGATAGGGACAATAACCAAACTGAATAAAGCAGCAGTCCCATGTCTGTACCATGGTGATTATAGCGTGGGTTGATTTGTAGCCCTTTTATGAACAGCATCTCTAAGGAAGTGGGACGGTAATAAAAGATTACAATAATTAACAATAATATTAACAACATAAACAGCGTCATACACATGAAGCAAAGAGATTAAAACATAAGAAATAAAATGCATTAAGTGTGAATGCAATGCTGTTTTTGACACAGCCAAGAGTTTGGTGTGTTTTTCACATTATTTATTCATAGTTCAGAGAGCGCGTACTGTTCTGCTGTTGATCCCTCATGACCTTTGGACCATGGGAGGAAGCCGGAGTACCCAGAGGAAATCAACTTATGCACAGGGAGGACATGTAGTGTGACAATAAATGAAACTGTTGAGTTTTGTGACAGCAAATAAAATGATTACTTCATTTAAAGGCGGAGTTTCAGAAAGAGACAGAAGCGCAGTTTCAAGGCATTACGTTCCGAAGTTTCTTTTAAGTCACATATGATGTATAGCATTTTTAAAACAACTGAAAGGTAACATAGTAACTTGATTGGAACTATGTGGCTGGAAAGCACACGATACTGTCCCTTTATACATATGCATGTCGGAAGGTGAAAGGTTTTATAGTGTTGTTGAATTCTTCAAATATGATATGTCTAAACCAGGGGCTTTCATTTCATTTCATTTGTTTGTTTTATTTATTTATAATTTTTTTTTCAAACCAGTTTTTGAAAAACAAGAAAACAAGTGATCAGTACGACAAGAGAACAAAAACAACTAGCTTACTGCTACTTTTCAGTTTAAAAAGGAGTAGGAAGAAGTGAAGATTTATTTAATCTTACCCCTAATCTCAATTTAATGAAATATACCGACTCAGTAATTATTAGAAATCAGTCATTAGAACCATCTTATGGTACTCATATGCCTGTTCAATATACTCTGCTGAAGAACCAACAAATAAGTTATACTACATGAACAAAGTTGAACAATCTGAACAACAAATGAACAACAAACAAGCTGACTCAGAAAATCTACTTTGCTTAGGTAAATAAATCTGACGCAGTGAGACGTCAGACAGCTCAGTGACATTCAGAGCTGATCTGGTTCTGCTCCGCGTGTCCAGGTGTGTGAGGACTCTCCTCTCCTGCTGAGCTCCCCTGTTATCGAGGCCTCCTCCCTGGCCCAGCCGGCGGCCGAGGCCTCCTGTTCCGCAGAGCACCAGGTCCGGCTGCTCCAGAAGCAGCTCCAGCAGCAAGAGCAGCAGTCGCTGGCAGCTTCCGCACAGGTCACTTCCTGTCTTTTTTTTTTTTTTTTAATGTTCCAATTGCGTTTGAGACTAAATCAGATGAAGGTAAGACTGGAAAAACCTGGAGAAACTGAACGCCTCGAACGGAGACTCCATTCTTGTGCAGTTTGCTTCCAAAGCAGAAGGCACGAAGGGAAAAAATAAATTTGTTTTCATCGACGTGCTCTCTGCAGGTCCACGTTCTGCAGGAGCAGCTGTCGGTGGAGATGTGTGCACGCACCGAGGCCCAAGCCCGAGTCCAGAGGCTGCTGCAGCAGAACACCGACCTGCTGCAGCACATCTCCCTGCTGGTCAAGCAGATCCAGGAGCTGGAACTCAAATCGGCCGGACACTTAACGTCTAGTGAGTGAACAAATGGCTTCGCTTCCTTGTTTATTTTGTTAGATTTTTGTATTTTCTCCTCTGCAAAACTTCAAACCACCCTTCCCCCCCTCCTCTCTTCCTTCCCTTTTTCTGGTTTGATTTTCTCGCCCTATCTTCCGGTTATAGCTCCTTTTTATCATCCACCGCTGGCACGCAATTAATTATCCCATGACAGGCCTGTCAGAGAATGCAGTAAAGATCTCTGTTCTTCCCCCCGCCCCCTCTCTTCCCTGCATCCAGCCAGTGGCGATAAGCTAGCATGAAGTAATTACTTGTGAAACCCCGTCAGCGCTGACATCATCCCACTCTGTGTAGCTTCTCCCTCTCTGCATAGAAGATTTATTGGTATTGTTTTCTGTCTTTTTATGCAAATCCTAAAGTTCCACCTCTTCTTCTTCGCTTCCCACCAGTCGGTGCCTCGCAGAAGTATTCATAACTTGAACTTTCTGACATGTCGTCACATTAATTTCTGTGTATATCACTGAGATCATTCACAAGAAACAAACACACACCAGCAGTGTTTCTCAATTATTGTCTATCATTTTCTTTCACGACAGTAGCTGTGTTTGACATTTCTAAAGTAAATTAGCTTAACGGAAACGCACCAATTTTGAAACAACTCTCATTTTTTGACAAAAAGTTTTGCCTCTCGGATGAGAGTTTTTTCTTTTCTTTTTTAAGCTGTATCAAAATTGGTTTATTTTGCAACGTTGCCATGGAAACACTTTTCGCATCAAACGAGTCATGTGACTCAAACATGAACTCAAACGTAAACCATGAAGAATTCAGGAAGTAGTTGGAGGATGATGTTGACTTATCGCGTGAACAAATGTATTCATGTGTGATCCCGATTGTGTTTCTTATTTAATGGAAACACAGCAGTTTGTGAAATTGTGTTTTTCCGACATTAGTGGAATATCAACAAAGTTTTGCGACTATTTGCAATGGAAACTTTAAACACAATGACCCGAATTTGTACAGATGAGAGCATCAGTTTAACTTTTCTTCTCTCCTTCATATCACGTCAGTGGGTTCCCAGGACAGTCTTCTGGAGATCACGTTCCGCGCCAAGCCCCCCGGTGCTCCTGGTGCATCCATGACTCGTTCCTCATCCGCGGGCCCGTTAGCAGCTCCTTCCCAGCTCCAGATCGCTGACGGCGCCTGGTTCTCGGCCCTGTCCGGGCCCTGTTCCCCAGGCGCCGCCGGTGCCGACTCCGACTCTGTCCCGCTGGGGCCAAGCGGCAACGGGGTCCGACTCGAGTGCTTCCGCTTCTCCTCCCTTGTGTCGGACGGCCTGGCTGGGGGCCGGGACGCTGGAGAGACGCCCAGCGACGAGAGCTCGCTGCTGGGGGCCCTGGAGCTGCTGCGCTTCAGAGAGTCCGGCATCGGGTCGGAGTACGAGTCGAACACGGACGAAAGCGACGACCGCGACAGCTGGGGACAGGGAGAGGGAGCGGACGGTGCCGCACGGCTTCTCAGCGTGCTGAATTCAGAGAGTCTGCCGGACTGCCTGGGGGACGAGATGGCCGTTTAGCGGTGTGGCGACGTCTGGACGAGGCGAGAGAAACTTATGCACCGCTGCGAGGAAACTGGTGCAGAAACTTACTGATGCATCACACAAAACTTATGAGTTGTGAAAAAAAAAAAAAAAACAGAACTCATCTATGAAGCTAAATTGCGGCCATAACGTTTGTTAAAAAGAAAAGAGAATAGAAATTGGAAAAAGGATTCTAAACTGAAAAATTATTTTGAAACTGAAAGAATATTTTAAGGTCAAAAGAATATTCTAACCTGAAAAAATGTTCAAAATTACTTCAGTTTCAAATCTTCTTTTAAGTTTCTTTTTTTTTTTCTTTTCAAAAATTTAGCTCCATACTCATCTGCACTGTCTGTCATCTGCAGCTATAATGTAACTCTTCACGCGCCTTTCTTTTTCCGACTGTTTTATTTCTGTATTTTACTTTCTTTGGTAAAATTTACTCTCTGAAAGGTTAAAAAAAACTAAACAAGCAGTATTTCTATGCTACTGAAAACATTGAAGCTGAACTGCTAAAGTTATCAAAGTCTTTTCCTCTGCTGCTCTTCTAGATCGCTAACATTTTTAGGGCTTGAAAAAATAATCGGCCTCCGCTGCATCTGCTGTGTGTTCATCCAGTTGTGAAATTAAGAGATGACGAAATGTTCTGATAGGAAATGATTACCTAGTGTGTTTATTTTTTTCCCAACAGCTTTGGAAATAATATATTTTTCACAAGGCATCTCAGTTTCTACAGAGGTCCAAAAGGGACAAAATTAAATAATTAAAGACGATGCAGATAATTAATTCAATTGGTATTAATTAATTCCTGCTCATCTGTCAGAGTTGCCCATCAAAGTCGAGTGGCGGTGCTGTGTGCGGGACTAACGCTGATCTGATGAACTCCACTGATTCTTTGAAAATTATGGAATTGTAACAGAGGATTTTTAAGAGCTTTCACAACTCATGAGCCCATTAGACAGATTTTACAAATAACAGGCAACATAGAAGCAAGAGGTTGTCATCTGGACCACACGGCGGAGAAAGTATAACAACTGATTAAATGCCACGATTTTCGAAGAATGAGGCTAAAGTAGTGGAGTTTGACAAACAGTTTTAGCCCCGCCCACAGTTCCGCCCCTTCACTTTAATGAACACGATTGACAGATGAAACTTTCAGGAACAGAAACTATGAATTAATTAAACATATATTTAAATAAATGTTTACAAAGATTGAATTTTAATGATTTAATTCCATATTCAATAAATGATATAGTGATATATTTATTTTTGTTTTGTCCCATTTGGCCCTCCATAGGTTTTGACAAGTACAGGGCAATGTCTTTCTGAAACTCGTGTCAAGAAAAAGCTTCTGAAACTTATTTTAAAAAGTTCCAAAATGGGTTTTTGTTTTTTGTTGCTATTAATCTTTATTATGTTTAACATCAGGTTCAGCAAGTAACGCATGACCTCATCCACCTCCTGCAAATGAAAAGCACAGAGAACAACTCAGCTCTATAGACAAAATATAACTCTTAGCAATGAAATATAAATCTGAAATTCAAAGCTGCTGTCACACTGTTAGCTAGTTAGCTGGCCGTTTATATGTGTGTATTGAAAGAACGTTTGTTTCAAAGGTCCAGACATGAGGAAACAATGGAAGATTTGTGGAACATACCGTCCTGTGATGTCTTTGAATTAATTGTGTCTCTTTTTGATTTTGATGTGCTCGTGTTCTAAATAGTACATGTGCACTGGGATCAAGAGTGTGGAATTCACTGTTCCCATTCATGTTGTTGAGATACCATGCTCTTTTTTTCTTTTTTACTTTGTCATACTGAAGGATCAACTAACCATCTGGTTAGTCAATGCCCAACAAGTTCCCCCAATTTATCAGACAAATGTTAGCCAATCGGAGAAAAGGTAAAGCCATTACACTTTCAGTTTCAAGCTTCAGCCATGCTAAGGTTAGTAAGTCTTCATCACCACAGACAGCATAGTGTAGCATGAGATTAAGTCAATTATTGGTCATTTCAGCAATGACATGTATGTGGCACTCATACAGCAGATTTTTGTCAATATGTCCAAAAGTTCTGTAGCAGCTACATTTAACAGTTTCAGATTGTGTTTGCTACAGTATGAAATGTTTAGTAAAGTGATGCGGAAGTTTTAATTTTCTATTTGAGACAAAAGGCAGACGGGCAATATTATCGCAGGGATATCAGACAAATAAACATCAGTGGGTGCGGATTTGATACCACACTGGGTAACTGACTGAATCAGAAAATAGGTCAGGCTGCCTTCCGTTGGAGCCACTTCAAGCACCCATGTGGACCGAGTGTCTGCATAGCGTAGCGTGAGATTAGGTAATGTCATTATTGGGTTATTGCTGTGAAATTTATTGCTTTCACAAATTTGATTGTATTTGTGTATGTGTGTGATATATATTGTGTCTAAATTGTTAAGATTTTGTTTCCAGGTGAAAACATGATCATTATTTTTGATCAAATTGAACATCAACAGCTTTTCTATGAGGTATGTAGCAAGTTTGTGACTTCAAGAACCACTGTTATAAAAAGTTTGGATATATGTGTTAGCTTCACATATTCAGGAAAAATAAATTATATTTGGGTTAAAATTTTGGGAGAAATAATTAGCCACCTCTTACCTATGTCTTTTATCGAACAAGACAATACATAGATAAGTAATGGTAAGAGATCTGTTAAATAATACAAACTTAGGGCAGACTGAGCTTTTTTAGGCAGCATTATATAAGACTTGCAGATAATTTAATATAAAAAATACAAAGGTTGAAAGATAACATATAATTTCATTAAAAGATTTAGGATTGTTCCTGTAGCTCATCAGACTAAATTACCAAGATAAACCGGACACAGCTTCCATTTAAATCCTAAATTTAAACATAGCAGCATGATGTCATGTGCTAAGTATTAAAAACTCTCGATAAGTAAGAAAAAACTTATAATACTAAATTCGTGAAACATATTTCTGAAAGATCTAAAAGTTGTCATGACCGCACTGTTTGTTTTTTGTGTATGTTTGCAATATTCATATTTATTTATATGGGGCAATACATTTTTTTGGAGTAAATTTTGCAGCGCAGGCTTTAACTTTAAACTGTAATTATACATGGCATAAAACTGAGCATGCATCTAAACAGTATGACCTTTTATATTCACTTGTACAATGCATAAAATAATCAGCTGGAGTTTCTTCATTCCGGTTTTGTTAGTTAACATGTCTGTACAACTCAGACATTTCAGAGGGAAATGGCTAACTAGCTTCTGTCCTGCTGCTTAAAAATGTAGCAGGACATGTCACACTGTCAGTGCTAATTACTAATGGGATATATTTTTGTAAGTCTGGTTATGTTGTGCTGTCATGGACAGTTGGTGTAATTTCAGTGAGAAGAATTGAGTAAAAGCTTTATTTAGCTAACATTAACTTCATCAAATCAGAAGATTTTTGACAGTCAACTTAATAATGCTAATGCTGCTATGCTAACAGAACTGAGGTTTTGCTCAGTTGCATCAGCATTGTGTAGATTGGATATGTCTGCACTGAACAGGGTTTTTTTTAAAACATGTTGGATTTATGAAACCAATTAGATTTTTAAAAAAGGAGCAAATTTAACGTTTCTTAGGACTATCTTGGATTGAGACAAGAATCAAAACAGTAATATATGAACCCCCATCAAACCCAGGCTATTTCTGCATTTCAGACTGTTTAAACCTGTTTATTCGATTATAAAAAAAACAACAGAAATTTTGTTTTTTTTTTTTTAGTTTTGAAAAAGATTGTTTCAATCTTGTTCTCATAACCTAATTGTAATTTAGAAAGTGTTGTTCAGCTACACTTATTGCTCATTTTCATTAGCCTTGTTGCTGAAACACTGTGTTTCCATTGACCATCTAATTGCACAATTTCACATTTCGAAAGTAAATTTGCTTTATGGAACCGTGTCAATTTTGAAACATCTCTAGTTTTCTGATTAAAATGTTTTATCTCTAGGATGAGGTGGGTTTTTCTTGGCTGTATAAAAATGAGTTTCTTTCGCAAAATTGCAATGGAAATACTTTTGTCGCTTCACACGAGTCACACGATCGACAACAAGATGTTACCACTAGCGCAAACCACGAAGAAGACAAGAAGTAGTTGGACAATGACATGGCATGTCTCATAATGACTTATCACGTGAACGAACTTGGATTGCGTTTCTTCTTTAATAGAAATTGCAAAATTGTGTTGTTGTTTTTTTGTTGTTTTTTTCGACATCAGTGGAATAATGACGAAGTTTTACGCACATTATTTTAGTGGAAACGCAGCTACTGGCTGCTCCTCCACACCGCCCCACTCCTAGTAAAACAAGCCGTCCCTCCAGTACTACGTCGTGGCTGTCCGTAAACTGCTGCGTCATTGTTGCGTCACACGTTGAAATGTTTTGAGACAATTTTAGGAGCGATGACGCTCTGTCGGACACTTTTGGACTCTAATGCACCAGCTCCACCATGATGACTGTGAGTGTATTTATTATCTGTGTCCCCGAGCCGGGACGGTATCTCTGAGCCGTTTCTAAACGTGAATATTGGGTTCCATTCTCTCTTTTTTCTTCCTCACCTTTCACTTAAAGTTTCTAACCTCTTTCCTCCTCTCTTTCTGTCTTACCTACATTTTTTTCCTCCAAGGTTATGTCTGTTCACAAGAAGTGTACTAAAAATGAAAGTGCACTTATGTTGATGTTCCTCGTGGAATTAAATGTCCTTTCTCAAAATCCACTTGGTGTCGTGCTGCGTCTTGTATTTATTTAGGGAAGCACAGCTCCACTTTTACAGCTGAATTGTGTGTTGTTGTTGTTTTTTAAACATAAACATAAATGCTTTAAATTACAAATTTATTTGGCAACTCTGCACCAGTACAGCACAACTGGAAACACAAATAGCTTCACAAGTTTGGTCAAACATGTAGAACCAACACAACTGCAATTCGTTCAGTCAGTGCAATTAGGAG
This sequence comes from Poecilia latipinna, assembly GCF_001443285.1. Classification (NCBI taxonomy): domain Eukaryota; kingdom Metazoa; phylum Chordata; class Actinopteri; order Cyprinodontiformes; family Poeciliidae; genus Poecilia; species Poecilia latipinna. The sequence goes on from NW_015112628.1 coordinate 684,672, forward strand.
TAGAAGAGCAAATGTAAAATAAATAGTAAAGAAACTGAAATTGACAAAAGCAACAAGTTGACTACCTTGGTCAAACTTGTATAAAAAAAAAGTGCAACAATTTTCTTTCAAATGGTGCAGAAATTAGGAATTCAAAATATAATGTAAAATAAATAAAGCATGACGTCGCTCAGAGCACGAAGCGTAGAATTAGACTGAATAGATCTGTTCTTATGGATTGCTTTAAGCATTGTTACGATACCCGATCTATAATTCACGACCGATTGAAATATTAATATCGGATCGGTTCAGCTTTACTTTTTGAAAAGAATCTCTGAAGTGAAAACAGTTTTCCAAAGTAAGGACAACCTTTAATAAAAAATAAAAACCACCTGACCTGTTGTGAAAACAAGATGCGGGAAGTTCTCGGTGAAGCACCAGCTGTGCTCATTAAACCGGGTCAGCTCCCATTAAGTGCAGCACGTCTGCAGGCGGCAGCAGCTCCGTGTAAAGCTGATAAGCTGGAAAATATGAATAATATCAGCCATTACCCGCCCACATCCGTCCGCGGCGTCCTGCAGCTGCTGCTGACACAGATAGTGGGCGGCCCGCTGCAGTTGGCATCCTCTTTAATCTGTTTGATTATCATTAAAAAAAAAAAAAAGACTGTAGGGTCATCCTGTTCACGCTCTCGAATCTTATTTTGTGTTTCGCCAGTAAATTGAATCGTTCGATGTAAAATGATGAGTTTGCATACAGTAAAATGTTCCGGTATGATCCCTTGCTTGAGGTTTGAGGTGAATGGTTAGAAGCTGGTGTAGAGCATAAAGTGGGAAATGACCGACTGGGTTTTGATTCAGTACGTTTCTACTTTACGATTCTGATTTTCTCCGCAATATAAACATCTCAGTTTTTGCTCTGCAGCGTCTGAAACAAAAGCATATCTGGTAAAGTTTCTCTGATACAGGAAAAATTACTCTGCCATTTTTTATATGGCGTCTTGGAAAAATATTAATTGTCCTTGAAGTCAGGCAAGTCACTTAGTACAAATACTAACTTGAATCTCTTGTTAGAATTTTTACCACCAAAAAGTAGTGCATAATTGCTAACTTGGATTTTCAAAAAAAAATTCTATTTGAATTTAACATTTTTAGTACTTGTTTTCTGATTTCTGATGCCCTGAAATCCTGTTAGAGAGGTGGTATTACTCGTTTTCCAAGCACATAGTGCCATTTTATAGCACAATCAAATAATTTTGACTTTGTAATTGAAGGTCTTGAAGTTGGGTCTCTGTCTCCTTAAGAAGCTCCTGCTCTTTCCAAAACTCCACCTTCAGGAAGTCATCACAACATGACTCCTCTATTAACCCTCTAACAACATTCTTACGCCTAGTCCAGCCAGGCGTTTTGCACAGCTGAACGGTTGCCATGGGAGATTAAAGGATTAAAGAATCACATTAACATTCCAGGTATGTTTTTGATAAAGGATTAACTCTATAACATGATGTAAAGCTCCAAAAAGTAGATTTTACATAATACTGCCCCTTTAAGGGGTAAAAATTAGCTGAGTATTTCTTTTTTAGCTCGTGTGTGAGCTAAAATCATGTGTGAAGATTGAAGGGAAACAATTTCACTTGTTGATGTACGCTATAACCTAACCCACAGAAGTGAAACAAACTGGTGATATTGTGATATTTATAATATGTACATAAACCTGGATATGGATGACATGAAGGGAGAAGTTGAAAAGGTTTCAACTGAAATTCATCTTGGAGATCTTTACAGTCCCAGATGGGATCAAGTGAAATGTGTCAGTCTTCTGTTTATGTTTTGGTGCAGTTTGTGGATTTACTTGATATTTAAAGTGCTAATCTGCTTCTGTTTCTGATCTTCATCATACGTACAGCAGCTCTCCTCTTCAGGGTCACAATTTCAAATAATCTCAGCTCGAAACGTGTCTGTTTTCTCTGTTTCTTTCCTTCCATCCCAGATGGATTGACTGTTGCATCAGCCTGTGTTTTCCTTTCTCTCTCTCTCTCTCTCTCTCTCCCTCTCTCTCTCTCTCTCTCTCTCTCTTCCCCTCCCTCTCTCCCTCTGAGTCTCCTGTCCATACCCAGAAATACCTTCCAAAGACGAGGTCAGCAACAACTCACGGCTTTGAGTGCATCAAGTTCTAGAGAATGTGGAATCTTCTCTGAGAGAGGACAGAGGAATGTCAGAATGTAAGTAAAACCAACAAAGAAGAACAAACCTTGAACTGTTCAAAAAAAGTGCTATATTCACACAACTTACTTGTTAAAAGTTGCATTTTCTTAATCTAGATGCAGGATTTGGAGTTCAGTCTTATATGTTCCTGCTCTTTTATTTCATTTTTTTTGTGTGTGTAAATGTAGCAATACATTCAGTAGAGCTGTCCAGTTTAAGATTTAAAGTCTAATGTTTTGATTTCCTCTGACTAATTCTTCCGCAGACATATGTAAGAACGCCAAGTGAATGAGATCAATGACTCCAAATGGAAGATTTAGAAAAAAACATTTTATTCTCTATCTGCCTTTTCAGGTTCGCAGCTCCTTGAGACGACGAGCGTCATGGAGGTCAAACTGAACCTTTGCTGCGTCTTCTTCATCCTGACGGCCGCCACCGTAAAGGCTCAAGTCAATCCAGGTAGAGACTCGTTCAGGTCGTTCATCTGCCAGCCAGAAGGCAGACCAGTCAGCTGCTGTTCATAAGATTATTCAAAAAATGAAAACATTGGCATGTTGTCCGGACCTTAAGGTGGGTGGGCTCAGAATACATGGTGTGTGTGTGTGTCTGAGTGTGTGTGCGTGTGTGTGGACTTTTACGTGCTACATATAGAGGACCACTGTCACCATTGAAGACATTTTCCAGGTCATCACTTGTTTTCTTGCAGTTCTACAGGTTGGGATTAGAGTTATGATGTGAATTATGTTTTGGTTAAAGTGTGTGTTAGGAATATACTAGTAATATTTTTTGGATTTGAATTTAACTCAACTGAATAGTTAGGGTTAAAAAAAATGTCTGGGTTAGGCATTTATCGTATCGTTTATCATTTAACACTTATCGTAATAAATTTCTCATCCCAATGAGAATTTTTGATTAATTGTTGTCACGATAAATTCCAGTCAATAATGTTTAAAAGCCCCGAAATCTGTTTGTAGTGTTGGGATTGTTCGTTTTATTACTTTCCTCCACTGTTTAGACATTAGGGGTGAGCATTTATTGTATTGGTTATCATATATCGCGACAAATTTCTTATCACGATAAGAATTTTGATTCATTGTTGTCACAATAAATTCCAGTTAATGAGGTTTAAAATGCTCCCAATTTGTTAAGATTGTTAGTTTTACAAATTTTTTCATTGAAGGCATCAATACATTTGAAAAAAAAAAAAAGTAGTATGCAGTTCTTTATCAACTTCTGTCTTAAAGAAATTCAGTCACAGCCACATGGTTGCCTCAAAGAAGAATTGATAAAAAGTTATCGCCACTTTTATCCTCATCACAAAATGTACTGCAAAATGTTTTGATAAAACTTTAAGTTCTTATTTTAAAAGCAGCTACTTAAATGAACAGAAGCCGATGCGAAGTTCTCTGTGCGGTAGCAGTACAAGGAAGTGTGTGTGTGAGTGTGAGTGCATGTGTGTGTGTGCGGTTTGCCCAGTGGTCAGGAGGCAAACATCCTCAGCACAGGCAGAGCTTTCAGGAGCAGGAGGCAGGGCGGGGAAGGCAGAAGGTTTGTTGGCGTAGTTCTGGCTAACATACACTCCTGCTCTCATTCTCCACATGTGACGAATCAGGTGCGTCCTTACATTTCAAGACTGTTCTTTTCTCTGCCTTCTTAAAGTTTTGCGGGCAACAGGGCAACAAGAAAACCTCGACCGGGGATAGGACTAATCAGGATACCCTTTCACCCCTTTGTCTGCTATATTTGGGATCAGATGCTTTCTCTAATACCTTGAGTTTTGTTTTCCTAAGATAATCTGGGCCGGCTTTCTAAGATTTTTTTTTTTGCTAAAAAAGTCATGAAAACCGAGGAAAGTGAAGAGCAGCCAGTTCAGCAGACACTCCCTTCTCGTTTTGCTTAGACTGGCACCCACACAGTGATGCCTCTGTTTGGCTTCAGGGGCCACGCAGGGCAGCAGGAAAAGGGGCAAGAGGGAGGAAGGCAGTCCAGTCCAATTAGTACTCAACTCCTGAGGTCCTGTAGAAATATATAAAAAGATGGGAGTAGGAGAGGGGGGAGGGAAATGGCAAGACACCTTGCAAAAGTATTCATGTCCGTTAAACTTTTCCATGTTTTGACACCAACACAAACTTCTGTGTGTTTTGAAGCCTTCATCAAGTTGGACAAGATGTTCACCGCTTTTGAAATCAAAACCTGAAAAGGTGTTTGTATCGAGCTTCCTCGGTTGGAACTTAAAGGGACAGTACTATTTAAAATCGACTATTTTGAGCCTCATGTTATAATGTTATTCGCTCATCAAAAACATACCTCGAGTGTTGCCTTGATTCTTTCATTCATAAGTGAGAAATCCCTTAATCTCCTGTGGCAACCAGGTGTGCAAAACACCTGGTTTGCACAACTTTGAGGACGAAACTCCTCCTCAGAACAACAGTTTCCAGGCTTCTGCATGACAGATCAGTCCTCCTCTGGAACTCCTCCACTCAGCTCCTTCAGACTAGCCAGGAGCAATTAGCAAACGGGAAGTATGAGCTGCCACTCAGTGAAAACGGTGTTAAATGGTTACTAGAGGAGGCATGTTGTGATGACTTCCTGAAGGCGGATATCGGTCAAGTCCAGCTTATTTGTGTAGCACATTTGAGCAACAAAGCAGTTCAAAGTGCTTCACATTATGAAAACATGACAGAATAATTAGTTATGAAATAAGCAAAAAACATTTCATTTTGCCAAATGTCATCATCAAGAATGATCATTAAATACAGATCAAATATATCAATTAATGTTCTGGTTACTATTCATCAATGGCAGCTCTGAACAGATGGGTTTGTAGCCCTGATTCAAAGGAAGTCAGCATTTCGGCAGGCTTGTAGTTTTCTGGAAGTTTGTTCGTTTGCCTCTCCATGTTTGGTTCTGGTTCTGGGGATGCAGAATCAGAACCAGAAGGTTCTTCCAGAGATTGAAGGTTGATACGACGATAGCAGATCTTTAATATGTTCAGTGACTTATAAACCTAACAGAGTATTTTACAGCAGCTGTCTTGTGTCTGGCTGTGTTTTCAGAAATGTGTCGCTATCCTCTGGGCATGACCAGTGGGCAGATCCAGGACGAGGACATCTCTGCTTCCAGTCAGTGGTCCGAGTCCACTGCCGCACGATTCGGAAGGCAACTTTAACTCCTGCTTTCCTTCCAACATCTCACTTCTGATCTATTTGAGAAACAAAATGTGACTGTAAACTCTCCTTTTTTTTTTTCTTTTTCACCCTCTGCTTCCCCAGACTGGACTTTGACACTGGTGATGGGGACGGGGCCTGGTGTCCCGACATCATGTCGGAACCGGGCGGCTTCAAGGAGTACCTCCAGGTGGATTTGCGCTCGCTGCACTTTATCACCCTCGTGGGCACCCAGGGTCGCCACGCCGACGGCATGGGGAACGAATTCGCCCAGAGGTACAGAATAAAGTACAGCCGGGACGGCAGCAGCTGGGTGGGCTGGCATGACAGGATGGGAAATCAGGTGCGTGTGCTTTCCGGACAACACTACTTCATAAATCTGAGTCAGTCAAGGCGACAACGTGCTGATTATTTTTAATTATATCTCTGGGGAACAATAGAAACAGACTAAGTATCTGTTTTAAAAGTTTAATAATAAAATAAAAAAAGCCAACAAATCTTTACAGTGATGAGCTGAAACTTAGTTTTACAAAATCCCGAGGCGTTTTCATTATTGTTGCAGCGATTGCAGTTTTTAGGCCAAGAACCGATCATTAAAAAGCTAGACCTGCTGATTCCAATTTTGGCCGAAACTAATTTATTTTGTTTGTTTTTTTTGTCTGAAAAGTTAAGTGCAACAACAGATTTGCCAAGTTGGCATCAACAATGTGACTATTGTTGCTCTTATTGTTAATGGTTGGCCAGTCACGATAACAAATTTACCTGGACGATAAATCACTCCAGAAGTTATTGCGATAAACGATAATGTTGTTTTGAGATAATTTTCAAGTAATGTAATGCTAGCAGCATAATAACGCAAGAACGCATTCTCAAAGATTAATAAACTATAAATTCTAACAAACATTTAACACTGGAACTGGAAGACATTTAAAATATATGAAATAAATAAACAAAACAACAGAAACAACAAATAAATTAATTATGAAGCCTCTGTAAGCATAACTGTCCTTCAAAAAACTGTCTAGTTGAGATCAAAACACCAAACTGAAGACTTCTGTCATCCAGTTTTTTAGAGAGAGACAAGCGATAAATCATTCAAACAAAAATTGAGTTTTTAAATTATCATATTAATTGATTTATTTGTTACTGTGACAGGTCTACTTATTGACTGATCTTCAGACCTTTGTATAGTTGGATAAGATCGGTTTCACATGTAGGTATCGTCTAAAATTGAGGAAATCTGGTCTGATTTATCCGGTGCGCCCCTCCTTTTGATGCAACACGATGCTGATCTTCTGCAGGAAACCACTGCCAACACAAGAACACAAGGATTTCTGAAACATCTAGGTCTCTCTGATGGCTATCAATCTGCTAATAAGTGCAGGACATTGATTTCAGCTGGACTCTTTCACAGCTTCACCCGTGATGATCACATAACTGCACTGAAAGTATCAACGGATCATTTTCTAGCATGGCAAAATGCAGTAAGAACAGGTATTTATAATGATGGGGCTGTCCGCTGTTGTTATATTAAAGACTTTTTAGCTAGCTTAAATAGATTAAACAAGGTTAAATAGTCTTACAACAAAACTTAACACCTATGATTAACATATTTAAGGCCAACTTACTTTAAAAAAATAATAATTTAAGATATTTCAAGCTCTTCAGGCTTTTTAAGACTTTTTAAGGATGTGCGGACACCCTGATGATTTCAGCGTAAATGTCATTAAGAATTACTGAACCTTTTCTTTTTAAATAAGATTTTGGGTGACTTTTTTCCTCATCATCTGGATTCTGTGTTAGGTTTGCCTCAGTCCACATCGGTTCCCGCTTCAATTAGTAAGTTGGATTTTCCAAGTCAGATGCAAAAAGAGACTCCATTTAATTTCGTCCGTCTCTGGGCAAAGCGAATGCAGCTGCATTTGAGGGTAAAGTTGGAGGGGCATCACAGGTGGAGACAGAGATAAGAAATCTGGCAGATTTTAACTCACTTCTAACTGCGACGCCCCATGCGGCCCTTCAGATCAGGGCAGAATTTTTACATTAAAATTCCAAATGGATCTACACATCAGACACACACTTTGCAGCAGCCTGAAAGCAAAATAAAATTGTTAAAGATGTTTTCCTCCATACCAGGAAGTGTACGAAAAAGAAATAGAAACTACATTATGTTCATGCTATGATTATGTTTATATACGTAAACATGTGGTGTACATCAATATTAGCATGTGTGGTTGAAATAGTTGCCCATCTTAAAGAATAGTAGTTTTTTCTGTCACAGATGTTTCAGATCATATAACAAATCTCAACATCAGACAAAGATGAGCTGAAAAAATCCTGAGAGGGGGTCTAAAGGTGGCTACAGCCCCATCTTGAAAAATGTTAAATAAAAAAGAATAAATAACTAAATTTATATAAAATGTGAATTATGCATTTCCTGAGCCGTGAATTCCTGTACATTTTTTCTGGTCTGGTCTGGCCATCCCACGCAAAGTTTTCGGAAGCGCCACTGATCCTACATGGAAAAGTAATTAGCTCCGCCCCCCAGGGCCGTGCAGAGACCACTGAAGGGGCAGGTGTTCAAAAAAAAAGGGCATATCTAACCGCATTCTAGGACAGAATATTAACAAA
>NW_015112628.1:697287-715095 GCF_001443285.1 Poecilia latipinna
CACGTGCCTGCTGCCTCCCAAAGCATAAAAAAGCATGTTTAACGTCATCCCACAGTACCTATGACAGATTTAAGTCTTGACTTTGATCAGGCCACTCCAAAAAAATTTCATTAGGGGACATAAAAACAGAAGGAATCAACACTGCGTACACACTCTGGCCTGGGATAAGGAACCTCTGACTTAGAAATTAAAGTAAAATTGTCTAAATAAAAGGCAAAAACCTGTTGATTTTATTGCTGTCGTACCAATGAGGATTTTTCCTTTGACTATTGAGTAAGTTATCTTTTGACATGTTGTTCGTGAAAGAAACTTTTTCTTCATGAAGGTGTCCTGTTACATCATTTTATAATATTCTCTAAAATGATATATATTTCTTTTATTTTAATATCAGAAAAAGAAAAAAGGCATGGTGGAATAATAATAAAGTCCTGCTTAAATATGATATCTAAATCTATTTTCAAACCTTTAGGACCATTTTTACAAATTTAGATTACAGACAGAGATTTGTATTATTCCTCTTCTGTTGGTGCAGAAGAGCAAATATTAATCTGTCAAATTAAAGTTTGCTTCCGTTCAGTGACACACTGAGTTATGTCTAACCTGAGTGCCCTGCCTCTCCTGTTGTAGGTTATCGAGGGCAACAAGAACACCTACGATGTGGTCCTGAAGGATCTTGAGCCCCCCATCGTCGCCCGCTTCGTCCGCTTCATGCCCGTCATCGACCCGTCCTTGATCGTGTGTATGAGGGTGGAGCTCTACGGCTGTGAATGGCTGGGTTAGTCAGGACTCTTCACCACGAAGGCCTAGGCATGGGCCAGAGAGGCTTTCTGATGACGGTGTTATAAATCTGATTAAAAATACCACAGATTTCCTTCATTGACACAAAAATGAAAATCTGAAAAAAAATGTTTAACAATATCCATCCATCCATCCATTTTCTGAACACCCTTGTCCCTCAGTGGGGTCGGGAGGGGTGCTGGTGCCTATCTCCAGCTAACGTTCCGGGCGAGAGGCGGGGTACATCCTGGACAGGTCGCCAGTCTGTCGCAGGGCAACACACACACTGTTTAACAATATCCTTTTTTTTAAAAAAGAAAAGTTGCAAATATCTTGGTGGAACATCACAGTGGCACACGCAAAAGAATGGCTGTAAATGGCTTAAAGGAGAAATGTTGTGATGACTTCCTGAAGGCGGAGTTTCAGAAAGAGCGGGAGCTTTTTAAAGAGACGGAGGCGTTAAATTGTGATGTCAAATTTCTTCTGTCATATTTGACATATACAGCATTTTCACAACACCTGAAGGTAACATAGTTACTTGATTGTGCTATAAAATAACTCTATGTGCCTGAAAAATACATAATAACGTTCCAGTACAATTTCTCTAATTTTCAAGTTTAGTTTGTTTTTAAAATTGAAAAAAAGTAAAAAAAAAAAAAAAAGGGCTCTATGGAAAAAGTGACATTTGTGATGTTCTCTGTCATCCATCCATCCATCCATCCATCCATCCATCCATCCATCCATCCATCCATCCATCCATCCATCCATCCATCCATCCATCCATCCATCCATCCATCCATCCATCCATCTGTCCAACTTTTTAGCCTTTTTCAATACAATTTTATAAAGGTCAACTTTGACCCATAATCCTATGGACGTCTCTGTAGTTAATCAAGTCAAATAAAGAAAATACAAGCAATCTTTGGGCAAAGCATGTTCAAATATTAGTCTGACTGTTTTCATTGTCTTCATTGTAGGAAATACAATTATGCTGCTTTAAACTTTAAAGTATGAAGGAGACGTTAAAGTGAATTTAAAGTTTGCTTATAATGACAGCAAGATATTTTAACCTCATGTGGCTCGGATAACATTTTTCTGTAGTCTGACGGAGGTTCTCTAGTTTCCACAACATAACTGTTCATGTTTTAATTACTTAAAATGTATTAAGTTAATTTCCAAATAGCTAAATTCGTCTTTCTTGTTTTTATAGTCAGCTTCTTTTATCCAGCTGACTGACAGTGTGCAGTAATAGTCACCATGCCAACTAGCCTGTGCCTGTACAGACTGAATTTTGCTTTACAGCATATTTTTAGTATGATGTCTCTATGTAATATTGTGAAAACATAAAAAAAAAAAAACATCATTTTAGTTGGGGTTTTTTTCCTGCTCTTTCCAGACGGTCTGGTGTCTTACAGCATTCCAGATGGACACCAGATGATCTACAGAGGCCTGGATGTCTTCTTCAATGACTCTGTGTATGATGGAGCAACGGCTCAAAGGTCTGAACTTTATTTCTACATGTTGAACTATGAAGAAAACGAGGATGGAAAAAAAAAATCAAACTTTGCTTCTCCAGACTGACCAAGGGCCTGGGCCAGCTGACAGATGGCACCTGGGGTCTGGATGACTTTCTGCACAGCCACGTCCCTGGAGCGTGGCCTGGGTACGACTACGTGGGATGGAGCAACAAGACTTTTCCTAAAGGTTACGTAGAGGTGGTCTTTGACTTTGACCACATCCACAACTTCACCTCCATGAAGGTGAGGAAGGACTCAACGCAGGAGGCAACATTTTAGATATTCCCTGCATTAGAGTACCTTTAAAAGGGCAGTATTTTTGTAAAATTGACTTTTTTGAGACTTACATCATGTTATAATGTTATTCCCTCATCAAAAACACACCTTGATACCTTGATACTTTCATTCACATTGGAGAAATCCCTTAATCTCCCATGGCAACCAGCTGTGCAAAACACCTGGGTGGACCTAGCTCCGCCTTTGAGGACGAAGCTCCGCCTTGGAGATGCAGTTTCTGAGCTTCTGCCTCACAGAGCAGCCCTCCCTTGTGACTCCCTCACTCAGCTCCTTCAGACTAGTCAGGAGCAATTAGCGAACACCTCATTGAACTGCACATCTGTTGAGCTCATTAAATATGTTTTTAAAGGGCTAATACAGGAGTAATATTGTGATGATTTTCTGAAGGCAGAGTTTCATAAAGCGCAGGAGTTCTTAATGAGACAGAGACCCAATTTCAAGGCAACAAATCAGGAAATAAAATTTATTTTAGGTCATATTTGAGACATATGGCATTTTTATAACAACTGAAGTTAAATGGTTACTGGTTGTGCTATAAAAAGGCCTGAAAACACATAAAACTGCCCCTATGAAGTATGGCACACAGCAGGATTTAGTCCTTTAATAATACCTTCCACCTCCACAGGTTCATTGCAGCAACATGTTCAGCCGTGGAGTGAGGCTGTTCAGACAGGCCACGTGCTTCTTCCGCTCCGAATCAGAGTGGGAGCCTGACCCCATGACCTTCAGGCCATCCGCCGAGCCCCTGAGCCAAAGCGCCCGATTTGTCACCGTGCCTCTTGGGGATCGAACGGCCAGCAGCATCAAGTGCCGTTTTCACTTCGGCGACCAGTGGCTGCTGTTCAGCGAGGTTGCCTTCCAGTCGGGTAAAACCATCAGAGCCACCCCTCAGAAAGCCTTTCATTCCCACCGCACAAGGCCATTAAGTTGGATTCATAGCGAAACCGCCTCCTGACTCAATTCACTCTGACTTCCTTGAGTTTCTGTGTCACAGGCTCTGCCGTTTACAACACATCACTGGGTCCTCACAAGCACGGACAACCCAAAAAAACCCCTCTAGGTAACCAGCTGAACCTCATCTGATCCGTTTCTTTAAGGCTTTAGGTGGAAGCAGTGTTCTTTTATTTAAAAGTAAGCAAAGGTGAAAATAGGGGTTAAAATAAATGCTTTCTAGGTCAACACTGCCCCCTGCTGAGAGAATCACAAACTACAGTATTCATTTTTAAGATTTAAAAAAAAGAGAGAGAAGAATTTCTACGTTTTATTTATTATCCAGCAATGAAATGATGAGGGAGTGTTACGTTTCTTTTCATACGACACATGATTGACCACATTTAAGTATTTTCAACATGTTCCTGTGCTTCATCAGGAGACGATCCCACTCACAAAGTGGATGACAGCAACACAAGGATCCTGATTGGCTGCCTGGTGGCCATTATCGCCATCCTTTTGACTATCATAGTCATCATACTGTGGAGGCAGGTCTGGCAGAAGATGCTTGAGAAGGTGAATGAACTCTATTTACTGTTGGGATTTTTTTTGTCTGATTTGATTTTGGGGGAGGAATTGTTACTGATAGCTAAAAGTTCAGACTAGGAAAACTGACATTGGAACCGCATTAAAAGTTACTGGTGTTGCATATCCTAAAATAATGTCGTAAGTCATTTTTTGCCAAAAGTTTTTTTTATTATTTTGTTGCCTAAAACATTTTTTGGAAAAAAAAAAGTGAAAATTTTTTTTTTTTTTTTTTTTTTTTTTCAGAAATTGCTTTTGACTTAGGCCATTATGTTATGAAGGTGACAATATAAAATGAAATGGGTGAAAACAAGCTATTCTTAAAATCTAGGATGCCTTTCCACTGGCAGATTAATTCACTTATATCTAGAACTTTTTCATCAGTATTAAGTAATTTTTTACTTATAACATGAGAAGATTAAAAACTGCTTACCATTTTGTTAAACGTTGACATAACATCTCAAAGAACTACATTCTGACCATGAGAATGTGAAAAAGTCTAAAGGGCATGAAGTCACTCACACAGACTGTCTCCTCTCACGCATCGTAAGGCCTCCCGCCGCTGGCTGGATGATGAGCTGACGGCTCGCCTCGCCGTCCAGACCCAGGCCTTCTCCTTCCTCCGCTTCTCTCAGTCCAGCGAGGATGGCTCCGGTTCCGGCTCCATCTCCACTTACGAGAGAATCTACCCTGCCTCCGCCGACTACCAGGAACCTTCTCGCCTCATCCGGAAACTGCCCGAATTTGCTGAGTGCGCAGAACACCTTGGTAAGGAGGGAGCTGAGGGTCGAAGGTCAACGTAATGTCTTCAAAAGCAGCCGAAGCAACAGGTCCTGCAGCACGTGCTTCTCTTCCAGAGTCGGGAACCTCCAGTAGAGCAGGCGTCGGTTCGGACGGCGCACCGCATTACGCTGAGGCGGATATCATCAGTTTGCAGGAGTCCTCAGACAGCGGCTCCATCACAGCCGTCAATATGAACCTCTTTGCTGGATTGGATTCAACCTTGAGGGAGTTCCCAAGAGAGAAGCTGACCTTCAAGGAGAAACTGGGAGAGGGCCAGTTTGGGGAGGTAAACTAATTTTTTGACTTGATATTAAAGTTACTTCTGTTCAGTGTCAAGTAAAGACCTGAACCAAAGTGGCCGATGAGCTGATTTCCCTCCACACAGGTGCACTTGTGCGAGGCTGAGGACATGCAGAACTTCTTGGGCGAGGATACGTTGATGGAAGGTAGCAGCAAGTCTCCTTTGCTCGTAGCTGTGAAGATGCTACGGGAAGACGCCAACAAAAACGCCAGGTAAGAGTTGCTGGCTGAACGGTAGAGCGACAGAACCATCTTTGACCTGTACAGTTCTCAGTTTTAGTTGGTGAATTTGCTGCAGGAATGACTTCCTGAAGGAGATAAGAATCATGTCTCGTCTGAGGGATCCCAACATCGTCCGCCTGCTGGCAGTGTGCGTGGACACGGACCCTCTGTGTATGATCACGGAGTACATGGAGAATGGAGACCTGAACCAGTTCCTTTGCAGTCTCAGATTGAAGACCCTGACTGGCGGCGAGGCAGACCAGCAGGAGGGGAGCAATGAAGTCAGGTAGTGCACCATCTCGGTAAATGATTCATACGCAGTTTGGGCTTTGTCACGTAAAGACCTCAAACCAATGTGTTTCATTGAAACGAGTGAAAAGTTCAATGTGCATCTGTATTCAGACCGTTGAGTGGATACAGAACTACCTATCACTGCAGTTACCGTATTTTCTGGACTATAAGTCATCTAGAAATTGCTGTCTTTGACTTTGAAGTCTACAGGCAGTTTCTGGCACACCGATGTCTGTGGTCTAAATCAGGGCGGTCAGTATTGACTTCAAGTCTTTCAAGACTGTAAGACCAGCTAACCAATGAAAAAAATCTGAGTTACCCAGAAAACACGGTAAGTATGCAACTATTGGGTTTGTTTGTACCAGCTTTTGAGCATGAAGCAGCTGAAATGTTTGCCTGTTTTTTCTTGCAATGTAGCTGAAGCTCAGTCAGATTTGATAGATTTTGTGATTTTGGTATTTTGTCACACATTCTTCACTGGATTTTAGGAGTGTAACAAGATCTTCTCATACAAGATCTCATGATATTAAAACATCACAATAATTCTTGTTGAGGTGACTGCTGTCTTGTGAGCATTAGTCAGTTGTGGGTGCCATGGCTTTGCTTGAGGAAGTTGTAACAGAAGATGCCCAAGTTACTTTCAAATCATTTGTTTGGCAGCATTTTGGGTTTCCAGTAAGAACGATGAATGGCGACAGAGCGAAGACACAAGCAATATGTAAGCACTGCAAGCTGTTCAGAACTGAAGAAAAAAAATAACAAGCAAACAAGCTGGACACACAAACATATTTAAGTTCCTTAGAGAACTTAAATATGAATCACAGGTAAAAACATTGCTAAAAGGTTAGTAGGGGAGCCGTGTTGTGATGACTTCCTGAAGGCGGAGTTTCAGAATGGGTAGGAGTTTTTAAAGTCCCAGAGGCCCAATTTCAAGGCATTAAATTACAAAGTAAAATTTCTTTTAAGTCATATTTGATATATAGAGCATTTTTATGACAACTGAGGACATAGATCATGCTATAAAATGGCACTAGACTCCTGGAAAGTACACAATACTGCCCCTTTAAATGATTTCTGAGACCGATTAGTTTCACTGGATTCAGCATTAGTGGAAATTCAGCTGAAAACAAAAGAATGCTGCCCTTTCCAGATTTTTTATTAAAAAAAAATGTTTTGTTGACTCTAGTTACCTTTGTTTGACAGTGGTCAGATAGGAAAGTGGGTAATGAGAGAGGAGGAAGACAATGTAGCAAAGGTCATTAGGCTGGGACTCGAACCTGTGATTGCCGCATCAAGGACTAATGCCTCCTTACTTGGATTGTGCTTTACACCTGCGCCACTACTGCTCCACACTTTTCACATTTTTATGCATAAAAACGAATCAAGAACCTTTAATCAGTACAATACTTCTTCTGTCCTGTGTTGTAGTTCCGTCAAACTGCTCGGCATGGCGATGCAGATCGCGTCTGGTATGAAGTACCTGTCCTCTCTCAACTTTGTCCACCGGGATCTGGCGACTCGCAACTGCCTGGTGGGGAAGAACGACACCATCAAGATAGCGGATTTCGGCATGAGTCGGAACCTCTACAGAGGGGACTACTTCCGCATCCAGGGACGAGCCGTCCTGCCAATTCGCTGGATGTCCTGGGAGAGCATCCTTTTAGTGAGTGATCAAATGAAACGGGACTGGATTCCTTAAAAACTAGAATGAGTCCACTTTGGGTTCTGTTTTTGTTGTCTGTTCTCTCAGGGTAAGTTCACCATGGCCAGCGATGTGTGGGCTTTTGGGGTGACTCTGTGGGAAATCCTGACCCTGTGCAAGGAGCAGCCGTACTCGCAGCTCTCTGACGAGCAGGTGATCGAAAACACGGGCGAGTTCTTCAGGAACCAGGGCAAGCAGGTGAACACGCATTTACAGTGTTGTGCTAAAGTATTCATTTTTCAACTTAAATTATTCAATGCTTACATCCATGGACTTTAGTGTATTTTCTTTTTTGGCATTTTGGTGATAAATCTACACAAAGCAGGTAAAAACATTTGACTGGAAAGGAAACAACACATGGTGTTTAGATTTGTTTCAACTAATATCTGAGAAATGTGTATGGAGCTAAATCAAGACCATAAAGTTTGTTCAAAAGAATAAAACTCAAACTGAAAAAAACTTGGATCCAAAAAGTAGTTTTGTTTTAGATCTTTTTTTCTCTCAGTTTCAATTTTTTTCCCCTTTTGAACAAACTTTATGGCCCCGAGGTAGCTCTGTAAGTCCAAAAGTCTCCAAAAGAGCTCCAAAAGTCAAAATTTTTTGAAAAAAAATAAATAAAAAAAAATTAAAAAAAAAAGCTCTGAACTTTTGAGATTAATTTCAGAAATTTCAGTTTTTCTAGAAAAAAACGTTCCAAAAACTGAAATTCAGAAATGTAGGGAATTTCTGGGGGGTTTTCTTGCAATTTTTGACTTTTCAAGCTCAAAATTAGAGATTTTCTAGATAAATTTGGAGATTAATCTCAAAATTTCTGAGTTTCTTGGCAGTAATTTACTCCTCCTTTCTTTTCTGTCTACAATGGCCATACATTGGAATCTTTAGCCCTGCTGTCTCAATGTTGCACAAATGGCTTTTCTTTAACCATAATATAATATTTCCAATCAAATATAATAGATTCTGATAATAATGTGACAACGTGTGAAAAAGTTAGTGGTTGAAAGCTCCGTATGGCGCTTACACTGTTTGTACTGTCTTATTTTATGCTACACATGCCCTTAGCTATTATTAAACTAAACATAGCCTGTCTTGCTTGTGATATAATTGCCCTGTTTTTTTATGCTCCCAGGTATACCTGCCACAACCTCAGTGTTGTCCTGACAGAATTTATGGCGATCTCATGCTAAGCTGCTGGAGGAGAAACGCTAAGGAAAGGCCGAGCTTCCAGGAGATACACGCCCAGCTGACGGAGAGCAGATGAGACACCAAACAACTTCTATAGGGTTAATTACTGCCTGGAAGTGTCAGTTCTGGATTAATTGGACAGACTTTGGAGCAAAATTGGGTTCACAAAATTTGTTCAAAAGAAAAAAAATCTGAAACTGAAAAAAGGTTTACATTCTGTTTTGCAGTTTGAAAACTTTTTTTCCAGTTTCATATCTTTATTGTCAGTTTCAGTTTTTTTCCATTTTAAAATTTTTTTCAGTTTCAAAACATTATTTTTAGGTTCAATTTTGTTTTTCAGTTTTAAAATAATTTTTCAGTTTCTTTTTTTTGTTTAAGACATATTTTCAGGCTAAATATTTTGTTTCTTCTGAACAAACTTTATGGCCTCAATTTAGCTCCATACAAACTGTTTCAGTCATAGGCAGCCAACTGGCATACCATAAAAACACTGAATTACAAAAATTGGATATCTGATTGCTTGAAAGGTTTGAAAATAACTAGATTTAAACTACATACAAATATTTTGGGATATATGAAAATGTTGAATATGTGGAATTTTTATTTGTTATTCTCTGAAAAAATATTTTTGACAGACTATTGACTTATCAGGTATGACACTTGATCAAATGAGAATGAGATAGGATGTTTATTTTGTCTAACTTTTATTTTCATTAATGCTTTTCAATTTAATGGATTTCAAAAACATACTGTTAGAAAGACTTGCTATTTATGCTATTTTACAGGGGGCTTGTTATATTCTGAAAGTTTTTTAAGATGGATATCAAAATTGTATTTTTGTCTTCAAATTTTTATGCCTCATTTGGTGAGGGAACTTGTGTATTAATATACCAATCTTTCCTATCCACTCAGGATAGTGGATCATAGAACTGTTTTGAGATCAGGTCATTTAAAGTTTTCTTTTTAATTACTAAACATGTCAAAAACAATAATTTCTTTCTGACCTGAAATTTCAAGCCTCCTGTTTGTTATGTGGACGCATCTGAAATTAACTTTGGACTCGATGTAAACAAAGAAAATTGTATATATATGTATAAGTCTGTGATGCTGTAAGTGACAGATACATAAGATTACTGTAGTCTTGAAGAAAACCCAATACTGCTCCTATAAGGAATAAGCAGTGTGTACACACTGCATCCACACATACATGTATTTATTTTTACATTCTTTTTATATTGTTTCTATTTATAGTGTACCAATAAAATCTCTTTACACATTTGGATATATATTTATGTGTTTGTTTCCAGTAGAACTCAGCTTTGTTCAGTAATGACACCTGGACGTAGATGTCACCTACATCCAGGTGTCGTGATGTGAGAGGCAGAAGTCCAAATAATGTGACTTTTTATACAAAAAGATTCCTATACATAGTTAAAACTATGAGTAAATGTGTGTCGTCGCTGTCTTCATGGAGACAGCAGAGGGCAGGTTCGAGGCGACTCCGCTTTTGGATGTGGTTCCTTTAAATTAAACCGCGCTCTCTGGACGTTTTGGACTTCTGGACCTGCCGTAGCGGCAAGGTGATTGGCTAGCTGTCTGCTGTCATCCAATCACGCCATAGTTTGTGATTTGGCAGATATTTAGTAAAATCGGACCATGGGCCGTCCAGCTGCACAGAAGGTGAATACCAACAAACTTTCAGAGTTTTTCTGAATATTTTTTTGTTTCATTTCCAACGGACATGGAGAAAATTGTAGTAGTAACCGGAGCAAACAGGTGAGCGAACTGAAAACTGGTAAACAAATTAAAAGTAGGTTTTTTTTGTTTCTCTTTGTAGCATTAACACTAATAATTCAGTAATTGACTTGCAATGCTAAAGCTAGACACCTCAGAGAGAATATTCTACCTGGTGAGACGTTCAAGGTATCTAAACCTATAAGCTGACTATAATACCGCTAAGCTTTAATAGGGGTAATTTGATAATTCAAGATACATTTGACAATTCAAAACGTGAAAGAGACTTAATAAATTGGATTATTAAAAGTATTCTACAGAATATATGTTAAACTTTTATAAATCTGCAATAGTCAAACATTAGCGACATATTTTTGTTAAAATTTTTTCACGAAAAGCGATTTTACAAAACAGTATACATCAACTTTGTTGTGGATAGCATAACAATGTGTGAGGAAAAAAACAATAATCTACAACAAAGAAAGATTCTCAGGGAATTGTGGCCCATTTAAAGTAACATTTGTGGTTGTACTGAATGTAGTATTACAGTTTAGGCAATAAATTAAAATGCATCTATTTATTCATGCTTTAATTTTGTGTATTAGCTTTTAAAATTATTACTCGACAGTTGCACAACGTCAACTCTTTTACTCTAATTTTAATAACAGAGTTCGAAGGGAACAGAGTTGATGAAACAATTAGCCAGAAACCCCATTTGCTAGCATACATGCTAAAAACACACACGGTTATTTAAAAAACCAAAACAATCAAAAGTGCTTTTCTTATATTAGGTCAACAAGACTTTTAAAAACAATAAAATCATTTAAAAGAAAAGGTCACATGTACTTTATGATTTTATACAGTTTATTGCATGAAATCATGATAATTTGACACATTTAAAGGGAATAAATAAAAAAAAATTAAATAGAAGTATGATAAAATATTCACTAACATGTCTTTCGTAAGGAAAATGTTATTTTTAATTTAATACAATATTGTTAGTAAACTGTCAATTCAGACAAGTTTGAAAAAAAAGACAAGCTACCTAAAATAATAAAACGGATATGTTTCTACATTATAATTCATGCTGTAAAAATACAAGCAAAAATAATAATGAGCTCTGAAAACAAGAAGTCATGTTTTTTCATCTATATAAAATAATTGTAAATGTAAGTTTATTAATGTTATGACTTTTGACATATTTAGATCTATGAAAATGAGTAAGAAATTACTACAATTCAAAAAGTCTAATGTAGAACCACTGACTCATTTATCATAATGTTTATTTAGAGGCTTTCTTTTAACACTGTCGCTCTTCCATGAAAGCTGGATTTCGTGCACAACTAACTGTTGCACTGGATTTAATTTTGGCGTAGCTGAGTCTTTATAAAAACAAATATCTCCGCCACATGATTTAAAAAAAAAAATAGCACCGTACACGCGGATCGATTCCAGAAGAGTTTTCATCCACTTGAATCTGCACAAATCCATCCATGAGCGTTGTTTTGAACATTCCAAACCCATAGGGGGCAGTGTAGTGCAAAGCTAAAACCCACCAGCCAATCAGATTGCTTCAAACAACAACTACTTCCTGTTAGGAAATAAAAATGGCATGAGGAGGTTCACTTGTGTGGACAGATATATAGATTGAACGACTTTTAAAGAGCATATTAGAATATAAAGTTGTTAAAACACAAGACAATATGACAATATGTGGATAAATTGGCGCATTGATTATTAACTGTAACATATGGGACCCCAGATCTGTTTGATTATTAACTGTAACATATGGGACCCCAGATCTGTTTTCCCATGTACACACACAAACACAAATCACAAATACAGTTTTCTCAACTTTGAGAATAAAGGAAAAAAAGTCATAAAAATGTAGTAGTTTTTCCAGACATCGGTGGACTAGGCCAAAATGGAGCTAAAAACAAATGCCGCCCATGTGATTTAGACATTTGACGTATGTGGTTGTGACATGACAAAAATTTTATGTACCAGAGGAGGATGTGAAGGATGAGGTGGAAGAAGATGACCTTCAGATTCCAGCATTAATGCTTACTGTGAGATTCTCTGTGAACTGTAAGTGTTTGAATCGATGGAATCAAAGTGAGCCGGTCTTCGTTTCCGCAGCGGCATCGGCCTGGCCCTGTGTCACCGGCTGCTGTCCGAGGACGGCCAGCTGCGGCTCTGCCTGGCCTGCAGGAACATGAAGCGGGCTGAGGCCGCCCGTGCCGCCCTGCTGGTGACTCACAGCGGCGCGCGGGTGGACCTGCTGCACCTGGACGTGGGCTCTGTGCAATCTGTGCTCAGTGCTGCAGAGGAACTCAAGGCCAGGTAAATGAGACAGTTTCATCAATGAGCTACTGAGATGGGTGGAGGTTTTGACGCTGAGTCGCGTGTTGCTACAGGTACCACCGCGTGGATTTTTTGTATCTGAACGCAGGAATTATGCCCAATCCGACGGTGGATATAAGGGCGTTTTTCAAAGGTCTCTTTTCCAGGTAGAGATCTGAAATGAGCTTTGATGTCGGGGTTGCTTTGAAAACCTTTACAGCACCTTGGTCTTGTCTTTGTCGCAGGAATGTCATCAACATGTTTGCGACGGCTGAGGGTTTGCTGACGCAGCAGGACCAGCTCAACTCAGACGGCCTTCAGGAGGTTTTCGCTACAAACCTGTTTGGTCATTTCCTCCTGGTACGCAGCAGAAAGCCCCCATCATCCAGCACACTGTACTTTTGTTACATGACAAGATGTCGTGTTTAGGTAAAACGAGCGAATGGTTTGTCATTTTACAAACTTGTTCCGTAAAAGCATACGTTGTGGTATTGTAGATTTTAGAATCTGTTACAGATCGCTTTTTTTTTCTTTTTTTTTTTTGTATGTCCTGGCACATAGAACCTGAGAATTGATGGAGCACGACCCAAAATACATTACCATATTTTTGGAATATTTTAACTTTTTTATAAGGCTATTCAAATTGCTAATGAGAGGGAACTTTCAGTTCAGGAAAGCAGAGGAACTTTATGAACAACTAAAATACATTATTAATAAATCTTATTATTGTTGACGCCTAAATCAATGTTAATCAACATGCTAGTTGTAGCACATGTTCTATTCTTAGCATTTTATCTAATCTATCTTACACACAAGTGTTTGCACACTAAATGGAGTGAGTTAAGCATGGCGCTTAACCAGCTGCTGATAATGGGGACCATAACATTTATTATCCATCAATAATAATATAAATTTGGGATAGAAACATCAGAAATTTGCTGTGTATTTAAATAAACTGAAAAAAATAATAATAAGGAAGAAAATAAAATTTAAATAAAGCTGTGTAACGGTTCCATCCTCTGCGTCCTGGTTCCAGATCAGGGAGCTGGAGCCTCTGCTGTGTCAGCCGGGTCACACCTCCAGGCTGGTGTGGACGTCGTCCAGCAACGCCCGGCGCTCGGCCTTCAGCATCCAGGACATCCAGCACCAGCAAGGGAAGGAGCCCTACAGCTCCTCCAAATACGCCTCGGACATGCTCAGCATGGCGCTCAACAAACACAAGAACGAGCAGGTGCGTCTGGCGCTCTGCGACAGAGCTTCGGTTTAAGATTCAGAAAACGGCACACGTTGTCTCTCTGTGACAGGGGCTGTTCTCCTCTGTGACCTGTCCAGGCCTGGTGATGACTAACCTGACCTACGGGATCCTGCCCTCCTTCTTCTGGACTCTCATCATGCCCTTCATGTGGTTGGTGGGTCGCTTTGCTCCTTATTTATTCACATCAAAATTCAACCTCAAACCGCGTCTGACGACCTCCCCGTCTCGCCACGCAGATCCGGATTTTCACCAACACTTTTACGCTTACGCCGTACAACGGAGCCGAGGCACTGGTTTGTATCCAGCTGGGGTTTTCCACGTTCACACATCCCTCTGAGTGGGTTTAAGGCGCGGCGTAAACACGAACTCTTGCTCTGGTCTGTCACAGCACTGGTTGTTTCTTCAGAAGCCAGAGTCTCTGGATCCCAGAGCAAAGTACCACAGCTTAACATCCGGACTGGGGACCAACTACACCGAGCCACGCAGGGTCAGTAACATCTGTCCTAGGCAGGTTCTGCTTTAGATGGCCGTCAAGTTCGTTGTTGGTGTGCACAAACTTCAGTTATAATGTAATTATACAACAAACACTTCAATTAATAGAAAATTTAAAAAAACACGTTTTGGCTGCACAACTTTGAATTTAATGTAGATTTTCTCTAATCCAATTAAGTCAAAATATATACGCACACTACGGAAAGCCATTTTGGCCATAAAACGAAAAATTAAAACCCAACAGGAAGTCATAATTCCAAGTTTTAAAGTCATAATTACATGAATAAAAAGTCATAGTTATGAGATTCAAAGTGGTAAGTGAAAGATAGAAAGTCATAACTTCAACTTTCAGTAATAATTTTGACTTTGAATATCATTACTGATTTAATTTCATGATTATGACTTTGAAAGTCAAAATGATGACTTTGGATCTCATAATTTTGACATTGAATCTCATAATTATTAGTTTGAAAGTCGAAATAATGACTTTTACACTCATTATTATGACTTTAAAACTTGTAGTTATGCCTTCCTGTTTGGCTTTTACTGTAATTTTTTTCATGATAGATGGCTTTGGTTAAATGATCTTCAGAGAGCTGCAGAGAAAACCAACATACTTTCCATAGCCAATTATGCCAGTTGTCTTTGCATAATTCTGACTGCATTTAATAACATTTGTCCCTATAAAGCACAAAACTCTTGGAGGCTGTAAAAGGGGTAAAGTGTTAATGCACAGCCTCCTCTTTAATGACATTTTTCCATCATCTATTGAGTAGTTGATGGAAAAATGTTGGAGTAGAGGAAAGATGTTGGAAAATTTTAAACTGCATAGATGATGTCATTTCCCACATTCAAGAATCTAGTCAGAATTTTGTGCTTGCTCTTGTGTTCCAGATGGACCTTGATGATGAAATGACTGAGGTCTTCTTCTCAAAACTCCTTGAGCTTGAGAGAGAAGTGAGAAGAAACCTGAGCAAGAAAACCGCTGACAGTGAACATTATCAGCAGTATCTCAATGAGATACAGTAGAAGTTTTTATTAAAAAAAAAGGGTTTTCTGTCTTGATTTTTTTTTTACCATATCAAACATGCAATATGTTACAACTTCTGCAAATTGAACTTCATTAAATGTTTATTTTCCTGAATCTAATGTAATTTTTATTTGAAATATTTAGGAAAACGCAAGTTAAAAATTATGACTTTAGGGGCGTATTTGATTGAATTGTTGGAAAGTAGACCTCATAAGCCAAACATGTACTAGGTTTAACTTTGGCCATGAAAAATTATTATAACTGCATATGGTAGTTATTAATAAAACTAGTAATTTAGATTGATTGGTGCACCATTTCTTTACAGAAAAACATGTCATAGCTAAAGAGTTCAGTCTCAGTTATTTATGACAGCTGCCTGATAAGGTCAAGGTCTTAAAATAATAATTACTCATAGGTTCAGCACTAGTGTGTTATCTTGAACCGTTAACACTAGTATCTGTTATAAAATAAACAGACCACTTCTTCAAAGTTTGACAAAATGAAATTCACTTTACAGCTAAGACACTTTAATCCAACTAAATCATTAGTTGAACTATTGACCCTTAGCTCGTGACGACGGGACGCACTGCACCCGTATTTTTGGCTCGTTTCTGCAGGCGCTGAAGTAATACTTCCGGATTATTCTTATAATGTGCATCAACAAAGAAACATATTTATTTATATTAATAAAACACTTTTTGTTATATTTGTTATTTTCCTAGACAATGTTATAATAATCAAAATGGAATCTGTAAATCTGTATGTTTATGGTGGTAGAAATTATTACCTACATCTAGCACCGCTCATCTTAACGATAACCTGCTAAGCGTAACTAAAACTGGGACTTTTTTGGAGAGGGAATTAACTTCGTCACGATTGTAAACAAACACACGGCTTCCACCGCGTGCTCAGAGTGGCGCGCGCTGCTCGGTGTCCCGGATGATGCTCGCACCGGAAGAGAAGGGGGCAGCTCTCTCAGCCATCTTGTGGCAGCATCCAGCGATTCGGTCGCATCAAGCCTCGTAGAATCGGAGGTGAATCCCGTCGAAGGGGCGCCATCATGCCCGGACACTTGCAAGAAGGCTTCGGCTGCGTCGTAACCAACAGGTTCGACCAGCTATTGGACGACGAATCCGACCCGTTCGAGGTCCTGAAAGCAGCGGAAAACAAGAAGAAGGAGGGGGCCGCCGCTGGGTCCACGAAAACCGCGGCTCAAGCCGCCAAGCAGCCGAAGAAGGAGTCCCAGAAGGACAGGAAAAATCCTCTGCTAGACAAAAAGGAGGAGTCTCAGGCGCCGGTTCCTCTGAAGAAAGAAGGTAAAATGTGGCTGCCGTGGTTGCTTTAAGGTTTATTTTTAGTCTCATTTCCAACTGTCATGTGCGGCTCCGCTTAGCTGCATTAGCTGCTGCTGGGAGGTCAACATGGACCCTGGGCTGTTGTTATTAGAGGACAGGCGGCTACCAGGGGAGCCTCACGCGCCTGTCTGAGGAATGGTGGGTTTAAATGTAGAGGTAAAGCCAGCTTTGAAGTTCGGAGCAGCCTGGCTGTGTGTGTCGCAGATAAAGCTTCCCTCTAGCATCCGAGTGGAAGGTGCAGTGTTGGGTTACGGTGAGCTGGGTGATGCTTCTGCACGCGCCGCTGCTGCAGGCTTTGCAAAGCAAATGTGAAAGATACACACCTGCTGCAAAAAGAGCTCCCGCTTCTAGTCCGGAGCGGAGCTCTTCAAACTTTGTGTTATCTACCCAAAAAAACTTTGACAATCTACAATAATTACATCAGTGCTTACAGCGTTTGATCTCTTACAGGAATCAGGCGGGTGGGCAGAAGACCGGACCAGCAGGGTCAGTCCGGATCCCAGCATCAGGGCGGGCAGGGCGAAGGTCGACCCGCGGATAAGAGGCCGGACCGGAGACCTCCCCGGGAGCGGCGCTTCGAGAAGCCCGCCGAGGACAAGCCGGAGGGAGGCGCAGACTTCCCCGTAGACAAGTGAGACGCTGATCTGCATGGGGGGAGTTCTGTGTTACTGGGAATCAGTTTGGTTCAGCTGGTTTTTCCAGTTAGGAGAGAAACATAAAAATAAGCTACAGAGGTTTTTATGAAGATGTAAAGGCTTATTATCGTCATGTGATGTAAATTAAAACCAATGTGACATAACATTTGCTCTGCATGTCCAGGTTTGGAGGAGTCGCATAAAACTCTTGATTTAAGGAAAGCCACATTGATTAGATTCAGATAATGGCAGCACCGATCCACTATTTCCCCTTCCGATACCAATATCTGAGGTTTAGTATCGGCCCATTCCGATGCGATGCAGAAAAACGGTGCTGGTTTTTAAAAACAGTCATAACTGTACTCAATTACAAATTTG
>NW_015112628.1:719052-724974 GCF_001443285.1 Poecilia latipinna
CCAAAGGGGAAATTAATTTTGCAGCAACTCTCAGTAGAAACTACAACAAACTAACAGTTAATATTTAACCATAGGGGTGTGGCCTCAAGTTAAATATTAACTATTAATAAGCCTTTAACCAATTAGAAGTTAAAAAGACAAAACTGGTTTATTATTCTCCTTTTACCAGAGTGCTAAAAGGAGAATAATATATATGCTAATGAGTGTTTAATACTTCAAATGTGAAATCCTCTCGCTTTAAGAGACAAAATAAAAATAGAAACTGTATTCTGTTTTTTTGTTTGTTTGTTTTTTTGCGATTGTCCCATCAGGCCTTCTGGAGACAGGCCTCCCAGGGGGCGCGGCGGCGGCCGGGGGGGGCGAGGCGGACGAGGACGCGGCATGGGCCGCGGCGAGGGCTTCGACTCACGTGGGAAACGGGAATTCGACAGACACAGCACCAACGACAAATCGTGAGTGAAGCGTTGCACTGTAAAAAGTGACTGGCAAGTAAGATGAAATGTGCTAATCTGAGTCAACAGATGCTTGTTGTTCAATGTTTGTTTGAGAGAGAGAGAGAGAGAGCGTTGCTTTCAAATTAAGTGGAAAATGTATGCCTGATTTTCTTCATCAAGTGGTAAATATTTTTATCTTGTCAGACAAAATGAATTTATTCTGCTTTAGGTAAAATATTTACATGGAGATGCATCTGCAGATTTCTGCGTGTCAAACACCAATTTTACCGATTTCAGATTTAGTTTAAGGAGCTCTATATGAAATCAGCATTTAATTATATTTTTACTAGTTTTCCAGTCATGAGCAGTGGCTACTATTTGCATTAGGAACTAGGGGTGGGCAATATGCACTGAAAGTTTGAATTATCAGAATAGTTTCCAGATGGCATAAAGAAATGTGACTTGTATCATTAAAATGCACAAAGTAACTGCATTAGTTTTTTTTTTTTTTTTTAATTATTGATGTTTATTGATTAATATTGATGAAAAACAGGAGAAAAATAATAAACTAACAATCCCAACAAAAAGGACAGTTTTGGGGAGAGTTGAGCATCATTAATGCTTACAGCTGGTTGTGACAGCAACGAATCAAAACTCTTGTAAGAAATTTATCACAATAAATAATACAATAAACACCCACCCCTATGAGGAAGACAGGTGATGTCATGTGTTGGAGTTAATTGTTTTAAACTAAAGCAACAGGATGACTGAGGGGACAATTTAAACGGTTACACTTGTGGTTAACACAGTTAACATAGGTATCTGCAAACAGCAGTGTCTTTGTTACAAAAAATACCTTTAACTCTTTCAGTAACCACTTCCGCACCGAAGAGTTTTTACGTGGGTGTGTTCTGTGTGAGTTAAAACATGATACTTTCACTAAAAGAAGAAAAAAAAGTCTCTGAGGTTACATGAAGCAGTTTTTCACAGTGTGTGTGATCTTATAGATCTACTGCATGTTTTACAGTGCAGTGTCCATAACGACGTCAGAATTGGGATATTTTCTAAATTCTCAGGCGTGGATGAGCGCAGAAAAGGAAAATGAAGTATAGAAAAGTGTTTGCTTCCAAAGATAAAAGTTGTAAAAAGGAACTATTATTACTGGTTTTTGCTTAAACGTAACATTTAAGCAATCATGTTTGTGGGTGTGTAGTTTTACTAGTAGAACTCGCACTCATTTAATATGAAAGGACCTTTTTCTAGTGCTTTTCTTCTCATTTATCAGATCAGAGTTCTTAAGCTGGACCTGTGGTTCTTAACCATAACCTGATCAAAGGTGGTTCAGACTGCAAAGAATGGACAGAAAATCTGTTTTTAGAAACAGTGAAAATATATGAAAGTCCACAAATTGAGGCTTAAAGAATCTGTCATGATTTGAGAATGTGTTTGGAAAATAGTTGAATTTGGTTCATATTCCCCAAAAAAGCTGTGGAACAGCCCTTTACCACCTAACATACATCCGGCTTCACTTTTGGATTATTTTATGATAAAATCAAAACTCTGTGAAGATTTTGCTCTCAAAATGTCAAATGGTACAGAAAGTGATTTTTTTTTTTAACTTGGGAAAACATATTTTTCTGAAAATAAACTTAGAAGCTCTGAATTTTCATCTCCTTACTTTCCAGGCTTATTTGACTTCCTCCTTTAAAGAAATGTTCCTTTTTTCCTTTTTCTTACCCAGTTCAAAGACTGAGGAGAAGCGCGGCGGCTCCGGCTCGCACAACTGGGGCACAGTGAAGGATGAAGTGAGGTGAGTTATTTATTTATTTATTTTCTAAACAAACGGGGACACTGAATCACTTTGCTCGCTGCTTCGCTTGGTGCCGTCGCCAACGAAGCGCTTCTATTTTTGGAACAAACACACAAGTGGCGGTTTTGATGCCGCACACGGGGAGGGATGGAGGAGGTCGAACATGGAGCAGTTTTAGCTTTTTAATATTTTGGGATTGTGTTTAGAGCAAAGCGCGCTGGGAGAGTTGACAAAGTGCTTTGCTTTCAGTGAGGCCGAACAGACCGCCGCCCCAGAGCCGACTCCGGAGGGAGAGGAAAACGCACCCGCCGGCTCCGAGAACAAGTAAGAGTCGCAGAGCGCAGAACCCTCTAACACCATGTTCTCTTAGGACGTAGATGAAGCAGAGTGAGGACTGAGTTCCCACACAGCTGTTTTTATTTTTTATTCTAGAGAGAACGAGGTGGAAGAGGTGAAACAGGAAGGCCCCAAAGAGATGACGCTGGACGAGTGGAAGGCCATGCAGGACAAGGAGCGCACCAAGGTGGAGTTCAACATCCGCAAGCCCAACGAGGGAGCCGACAGCCAGTGGAAGAAGGGATACGTACTGCACAAGTCCAAGAGCGAAGACGTAAGCCAGCGTTCTGTCCAAGACGGTTTGTTCCCAAAGGGCTCTGAACGATTTCCTCTATTTTAAGCAATCGGTTGATACTTTCATGTGAAAAAGATCTTATCTACCTCTCCAAAGGTCTGAAAAGCAAAACACGGGCTGCGTTTCTGTTGACTGTAAAGTTGTGCTAATTGAAATCATGAAAATAAATTTGCTTAATGGAAATGCCAATTTCGGGAAAAAAAAAACATGATTTTTGATAAAAAGCTTCTGTGCTAGATGGAGGTGGTTTTTCAGCCATGTTGATGCAGATGTATTTTTCTAAACTGCAACGAAAACACCTTTTTTTTTTCATATCACGTGAGTCACATGATCAATAGCCGGATTTTACTACTGGCGAAAATGACGAAGACGCAGGAAGCAGTAGGAGGATGATGGATTGTTTTTTCTGACAGCACCAGCATTGTCACAGCATCACAAAGATGGTAAAAAGTTCTGTCTTTCAAAAGTGCTGAATCTGTTTCTCTTCTGCAAAATCGCAGACGCATAGTTAGCTGCTCCAACTGATAAGACGCCGACCTCTCCTCTGATTGGCTGATAGATGATGAGCTTTAGCGCCATATATGAATATATTTCATGTAACTGTTTACCTCCGTCACTGCCCTGATTTTTGACGACTTATATGAACAAACTTATTCAAGTGTGATTTTAATTGCACCTCTTATTTAATGTAAACACCACAATTGCAAATTGTATTTTTTTTCGACATTAGAAGACTTTAAAAAAATAGAGTCCTGTAATTGTCCGAGTTATTGAGTGACGATAAATCTAGTGATAAATTGAGTGACTTTACTTCTGTGATATTTCTGACCTTGCACGAACACAGGAAAGCAAAAAAAAAAAAAACATTAGTTTCTCCTGTTGCTACTCAAACCAACAGTTGGTTTTCCCTTATCTTTGTACTGAGATAATGTCTTTATCTCAGTACATGAGTTATTATTACATGTTATAATAACTTACGTTTTTATAACATGAGTTAATCATGATGTCTGAGATGACATCATGAATAACTCCAAAAGTCCAACAAACCATCAAGTTTTCTTCCTTAGCAGACTTTTTTTTTTCATGTGTTTTGTTTTTAAGGTAGAAAAAATAGGTCAACATTTATTTTTGTCGTCTTTTCCAGAGGCCTGTTGGTGCTTTGATTGATGCGTCGGAAACAGAAGCAGAACCTCATGCTCTTTTCAACAAGGTAATCAGCCACATATACACTGAAAACATTTATCAGTGACTTATTAGGGAGAAAAACGGTTATTAAAACACCTTTTTGATCATCGTACACTACAATTCTACCAGCAGGGCGCCGCTGACGAGTCCTCTGACCACCATTTCCGCAAACCAGCCAACGACATCACATCCCAGCTGGAGATCAACTTCGGAGACCTGGGGCGCCCCGGGCGCGGGCGTGGCGGCGCCCGTGGAGGCAGAGGGGGCCGCGGCGGGGGAGGCAGCCGGACGGCACGTGGGGGAGGACGCTCCGAAAAGGTAACGACAAAAGCCAACGCTAAAAAAACAAAACAAAAAATAAAAACATGAGCACAAAATAAGAGCGGTGAGGTGGAAAAGCCGCTGTGGAAACAACAAAGCAGTTCGGCCATTCAGAACTGGCTGGCTGACCTGAGGCCAGCGGGGTCAGTGGAAGGTCAGCAGAAACCGGCTTTGGAACGCAGTCAGTTCACATGTGTTTAGTTTTTACAAAGTGAGATTTAAAGAAAAAACATTTTTAGTTAACTGTAGGTTTGGCTGTGACTGAATACAGATACAAATATGTGGGACCCCAGTCACACAGAGAAATGTGATTTGCATCACTAAACTGCACACAGTAACTGCATTTAATCTTTATTAATTTATTTTTTTTATTTATTGATGTTTATTTATTCTTCAAATGAAAAAAAAAACTGTGAAGAAAAAAGTAAAACTGACAATCCCCACAACACAGACAGTTCTGGAGGGGTTAAACATCATCGACTGGAATTTATAGTTGCAACGATGAATCAAAATTCTTCTCATGATAAGAAACTAATCAAGATAAATGATAAACGATATGATAAATGCCAATCCCGAACAAGGACTGATCAGCTGATCAGAATGTTGCGGTCAGGTCCTGACATTCGGGTTTTCTAGCTGAATTTTGATTTCACTTTAAACCTTCCTGTTGTGTCTTAAAGCCAATATTTGCATCCGAAAGTGATTTTTATGTTAGAATTGTCACGAGGTGATTCTATAAAGTTTTGCCTGAATCTAAATGTACACTACAGTTTTCAGTAGGGTTGCACTGATAATTTGACCTTCATTTCTTTGACTTTGGGTGATTAAAAATATTCACTCCACTTTTACCAACTTTATTGCTATATTTAGGGACTTTTCAGGCAAAAACAAATCATTATCGGCCAAAATGGCAGGTGGAGTATAGAGATGTGCAGGAGATGTTCGATAATTTGTACCTTAACTTTCACTTGCCAATCTTAAATGCAGCGATTACACTTTATAACTTGTGTAAAGTCACTCCAAACTCCAGGGAAACAGTTCAAGCTTTGTCCTGCAGCCAAAGATTATTCACCAACAGTTACATTCTGAAACTTTTTTATTTTTTGAAGCGTAAATGTTGCGTTGTGTGTTTGTCCCTCCAGGCCAGCGGAGTGTCGGTCCCCAACGTGGACGATCCCGAGGCCTTCCCGGCCCTGGCCTGAAGACGCCGTCTTTTCCTCCACCAGCCCACCCATCTGCCCTTCCGGGGGCCCCTCTTCTACGAGGCTTGCATGCTTACCACATCTTCAAATATATAAGGAAAAAAAAAAGAAAAAACCCAACAGTGAAAAAAAAAATAAAATAAAAAAAAAGGCAGACTGTCATCCCATACCACTCACACCACCAGAGGACTCGAGTTTTATTGGTTTTAAAGAAAAGACAAAAAAAACAACAACCAAACAGATGGAAAAAGGACCTCTTGTTACACTGAAGTTTTGTATTTAGGAACATGAAAGCAGGGATGTTTTCATTCTTCCCCCCGCCCCCCCCCCGCCCCCCCC